>NW_010521924.1:0-5552 GCF_000687285.1 Phaethon lepturus
GAATGGCTTTTTGAGGGTGGCGGGGGAAATTCTGGATGAGGAACACTCCATAGCACGGAGCTCCCAGGGTGTGCGTGGTAGCTGGCTGACCCGCTGCTGGGGGCACTTGCTGGTGCTTTGAGACCTGGATTAAATCCCTTAGGAGGGCTTCCTCCATGACAGTGGGCACCCGAACAGGCCACTCCAGGGCTGTGTCTCTGCCTCATTTCTTGAAGCCTTTGGGGCTACCAGCAGTTCCTAATCTCCTGGGTTGCTTGTGGAGGTACATACCCAAAAGCAAGTGTGGGTGTCAAGGCAATAGGGGGTGAGGCTGGGGAGGGAGCAGATCTGGGGCTGTTGCTGTGACATCTATGGATCTGGGTTTAGCCAAAAGCACTTGGCGCTTAGGAAAACTGTTAAGCTGTATTAAAAAAGCTGCTGATCCATGAGCATGACCTGGAAACGTGGGTGCCAAGGGCAGGGCTGGTCTTGAGGACACCTCACATGGTAACTCTGGGGCATCGCCTTGGGAATGGGGGCTGGTGTGCGCAGGGGCAGGAGGACATGGGAGAGCAAGGGGCTGATGCTTGGGTGACGATCGCCTTCAGGGTGCGGTGCGGAGGCATCTGCTGTCCTGCCGGTCTCCAGCACACTCTGAGCAGGCCACCTACACAGCATTCCTGGAGCTGTGCGGGGACGGTTCAATATGCTGCCTTCCCCCAAAGAAAAGGCATTGGAAAGCCCCTGCTCTGCCTTTCCCTTTCTCATTGTCCTTCTCCTCCCTTCTCTGACTCCCCCAGGAAGATGAGGGGTTGGGCACGCTGTCTGGCTTTGCTTCCACATCGCTCTGTCTGGAAGCGGGTGGATTTTTGCTGGATAAACCGGCATGTTTGGCTGTTTTGAAAAGCACTTCCAGAGCAGTAACAGACTACTTGGTTGGCACCGTTCACTTGAAAGGTTTCACTGTCCAGGCTGCCTCCTCGATAGCTGGAGCCAACTGCAAATTCCACCAGTGCTACCAACCCCAGAGCCGGGTTTCCATGGTGAATGCATTTTGGTTCTGCACCTAAAAGCCCAGAGCTTTTGGGAAGTTTTTTTGCCACGAGTGTCACGGTTTGCCTGTTGCTCTGTCTTGCTTCACCAAAGGAGGTCCTCTGGCTTTCCCGAGCTGGCTGCTCCCTTCAGGGGGAGAGCTGCCCGCCCAGCAGAGATGCTTTAAAGGCCTCTGACAGCCTTGGGGACAGGCTCACGGGGCTTTGTTCTCGTGCTGCTGTGGACTCCAACACACCCCTCTGCCTCTGGGGTGCTGTGCGAGGCTGAGGTACGGGTCTGTCCTGGGACCTGCTTTTTCTCACGCCAGGACCCGTCCCTGCCAGTGCATGTGCCTGCTGCGCCGCACTCCCTCCGTGCAGGGCTTCTGCGTTCCACTCGCTGTTACATACCGCAGTAAGCCTGGTTTAACTTGCCAAGGTGCTAGTTCAAGCCCTCCTAACATGACTTGCTTCAAAACCAAAGGGAGTGTTTATACAGGGACTTTGCATTGAATGAGCTGCAAGCTGCACCTTCGAGTAAACGGGCGAGTGTGCGCGGCCCCGGCCCGAGCCTCGTGCTGCGCCGCTGTGCTGACTCCCAGCCTTGCGTTTGTTGGCTGCGAGGGGAAAAAACTTGTTTGAAAACTTTATCTAGGCTTCCCGTGCATTGCCTTGTGTGCCTTTAAACTCAGACCCTCCCTTGCATTATATATATTTGCCCTTCCTCGGGGTTGCATCTGCCCAGCTGCTCTGCAAGGACATCTCCTGTGCCCCGGGAGCTGCGCTGCGCCCTTGTCCTCTGGAATGCTCTTTTCATTGATATTTTCTGAGTAGAAAAATGCCTGCTTTGTATCCGCTGCTCCTTTCTTTCCCCAAGCAGAAGGGGAGGGAGAAATGACAAAAATATTTTCTTGTAACAAAAGGCTGAGGGTGAATCTGGATCAGCCATTCTGATCCATTTAAAGCAAAATCTCCAGGGTTTTCAGCGGAGAAATTAAAACACTGGAGCTTTCTCTTTTCTTCAGAAGAACAAACAGGAGCGGTTACCACTTCCTCTAGCTCATAAACAAAACCAGCCCGATGTCTCCAGGAGAAACCTTGCCAAGAGACTTTCCTTCCTAATTGTTTGATATTTTTTCAGTTCTGATTAGCATTCGGGAGTGCCTGGCACACAAGTGGGAAGTTTCAGGAACAGGCTGTAGATCTTGCTTCAAGCAGATCCTACCCTCTTTTTTTTCCATCCCTTGCCCTCCTCGTCTGTCCCACTCGCCATCTCCTCCCTCCCTGTCCGTCCTGCTTTGTTTTCCTTCATCTGCCATACTTGGCTTCTTCCCGGGCTTGCGGTGGGGGTGTCTTGGCCACCGAAGTCTGGCACTTGCTTTTCCTTTTGAAGCTTTGCTGCATTTGCAGGAACTGCATCACGGCTCTAAAGGCTCTTATTCACCTGCTCTTCTGCAGTTCCTTTTCTTTGCTTTCAGGCTTTTCTCTGCTCTTGGGACGGAGCTTTGGCTGGGCCGGCTGCCGGGGGACTCACCTTTCCCTGGAGGAAAGGGCAGGTTGGCATTTGGATTAAACGTAGTAAATGCTATAAAAGAATAAAGGGTGCAACTGCAGGGATGGTATCTGAGATGGAGTTTGCTGCAGAGCTGCTCCCACCCCTACACAGTGAGATGTCCCGTATCTGCCCCAGCATCCTCTTAACTTTGTCACCAATAAAAATCAAAAAATCCTGTGAAAGGATGGAAACCTCTAGCTGGCCTTGGAGGTCCCCGGCGGGGAGTCCTGCACAGCCACTCGCTCTGTCATGGGACAGTGACTCATTTGAGATGGTCCCGGGGGAAGCAGGGGAAAAACAACTTGGATTTTTTACCTCTGACATCCTTCCCTAGGCAGCCAGTCTGGGGCTGTGCCGGCTGCCAGTGCTCCTGCCCAGGGAGGCGAGCTGCTGCCCTGATCCTGCTTTTCCAAGTTACTTTATCGTGCAGAGGAGAGCTTTCCCACATCTCTGTTTTGTGGCTGGGTTTTAGTGTGTAACACTGTTCCGAGTTCTGTTCTTGCATCATGTGCTGGAGATTAGGAAATCGGTAGCGATAATAAATATCGCTGAATGAGTGGGTGTGGGCAGCAGGGAGGGAGAAGAGTGATTTAAAGGGCAAGGAAAATTGTGTATTCCCCATGGGCAACATTCTTTTTGCAGGGACGAGTCCAGCTTTTACGTTGTCTTTTGCAGGAGGCACCTGTGTGATAAAATAACTGATTTTGAGTGTGTGGTTGGAAACGTTCTCTGTGACACCGTGAGGGGTACGGATGTGGTGCGTGTCCCCTGAGCATCCCACCTCCCCTGAAAGCGACGACCCAAGATCTCCCTCCAGCCCTGCCGGGGCCGGTGTGGGGCCGAGGGGAGCCTCGGGACGCAGGGTCCCCGTTAGCCGGGTGCCGTTGTTCAGTCCCTCCTGGGACAGGCACCGAAAGCCCTTCGTTGGAAACCAGTTTGTTGAGTGTCTGGTGCGCGCTCCCTGCCTCTGGGAACACACAGCTCCGACTCCGTGACTCAGCCTGAATTTCTTAATCATAAAAACAACCATCCTGTCTTGGGCTTTTCTCACGCTTTCCCTGCCATGGTTTCCAAGCGTTCTGTAAACCGCTGAGGGACTCGGGCTGGTAACCCCTCTGGGCAGGCAGGTGAAGCGGTCTTTGCTTCCATTTTGCTTTTCAGGAGGGGAAACAGGCTCTGAAGGGTGAAGTAACTTATCTGAAGCCACGTAGGGAAACGGTGGCAAAGCACAGAGCCCCATGGAGGTTGCACCTTTGGTCTTAGGGTCCTGAGCTGACCGCGTTGCTCCTCGCAGTCTGCCCCGTGCTGTATTTGGGACGGGGGGCAAAGCAGTGACCCTGGCTCGCTGTTCCTGGCCTTAAGCAAGACATGCAGGTGTGTCTGCACGTGCTTTTCCCGGGCACGCTGTAGCTGCTGGGGCAGAGGGGTCCCCTTCCCAAAGGAAAGGCACCCCTCAAGCTGCGTTTGGGGAGCAGCTCCTCGCGGAGCTCTGTGCTCGGCTTGTTACAAGGCTCTTATCGCTGCAGCGTCCGAGCAGTGTTGGCGATATTCCTCTGGGGCAGGAAGATATTATCCCCTTTTTACGGAAGGGAAGGGGGGCTAATACAGCACAGAAGGATTAGGGCTGGGATTTTCTAAAGCCTCCTAGTTAAGAAGATGGGGACTTGCAAGTCACTTAAGTTACTCAAGAGCCCGTGTGTAAAATATCTGGCAGAATATTGAACTTGGGTCTGTGATGGTCCAGTACATCCAAGCTCCTCGGCAGCAGGAAGGCCCCCCAGTGATTGCAAACTCCTTAAGACGCTTTCAGAGCACAAATTCTTCCTCCTTGAGTTTCATCTGGCGAGGGTTCCATTTTATCTTTTTTTTTCCTGACGCTTGCCCCGTGACTGGGCTGGGAGGGGGTGGGAGAGGCTAGGCTGGAGTGGGGGGACATGCCAGGGGATGGGGGTGATAACCAAATATTTGAAAACGATGTTCAGGCAAATATATGTGCAGGTGGAGAGCAGGTTCCCCTCGCTGGCGATACGGCTCATCTCGGAGCAACCTGCGCAGCGTGTGACGGCAAAGGGAGCGGCTCCCACGCGCTTTGGGGAAGCTTTGAGCAGCATCTTCCCTCGCCTGCGCAGGGCAGTTGCTTCTTGCTGTGTTGTAGCTGTTGCGCTCCTGCTCACGTTTTCTCGCTGAAGACTTGCTTTTTGTGGGTGCTGCTTCTGTATTTCCCTGCCCTTTTTCACATGAAAATGCAACTTTTTACTTTCAGGGGTGCTGAGCTGGTTTGTGTTGGGACTGCCCCATTGAATCAAGGCATCAGAGCTGTGAATGCAGCTTTACCATAGAATAAACCTGAAATATTAAAAGCTATGGGCTCTTTTTCCAGCTAGGACATGGGAATAGCTGGCCATGGAGCCAGGCACCAGCAGGCAGTGCTGTGTGGCAATAGCTTCCCTTCAGTGCTGGGAAGTGCTTTGCCGTGGGCGTGCTGGGGATGGGAATGGTCCGAGGGGATGGGTTTGGCCTTTTCTTTTCGTAGTCTTTTTGGGCCTGGGTGAGAGGAAACAGCTGCTGCTGGCAGCAATGAAACGGGATATCTCGCAAATAACTCCAATTTAGAGACTGAAGAGCCCAAAGGGGCAGGGGCAGAGTGGCCTGCAGCCCGGAGGGTGGGAGACCGCCGCTGCCAGCGCTGAGAAAATTGCCGCGGCGTCTCCTGGCCCAGTGCTCGGGTAGCGTCGCCTGCCCGAGAGCTGTGTTTGGTTCCGGTGGTTTTCGGCATCTCTTCCCACGCTTGGACGAGGGACGATGTGATGCCAGTACAGGTGGGGTGAGCCCTGTGCTGACCCCCCCCTCGGCCAGGAGGCCAGGACTTACCCGGATGCTCGTAAAACCTGCCTTCTCCAACTCCTCAAACTCGTTCCAAGAGGCCGAGGCTCATTTTGGGAGGCGTGGGCGTTTGCGCGACGACAGGGCACAGCGTGCGGAGGGTG
>NW_010521925.1:0-6076 GCF_000687285.1 Phaethon lepturus
ATTCCACCACTATTCAGTAACTTTGTGTACTGGACACTGCAAAATTAGCAATACAGTCTAAGGGGCCATCACACCACCAGAGATATACATTCTAGATCGATAGTATAATGCACTGAGGCATAATCCTGCCCACCCATAAATCAGGAAATAAAAACCATAAGGTTTGGGTAGGAAAAGGGGGAGTCTTTTCCAACGATACAGCTGGCCTGTAGGAGATTCTTCCCCCCTTGTCCAGGATGCTGTACAAGGTGACTTCCCAGGGATTAGGAGGCCTTACCTGAGAGAGAGTGTAAGTGATTAAGAAACATATGTATGGTATTTGGCATGCTTTAAGATCATGATTAGTGCACTCTTTTAAGATATTTATATTTAGTGTGCTTGTGGTTTGTGTTAGTACATTCCAGAAATCACTTATAGGTTGTAATAGTGTATCCTATGAATTGCTTTTTTAAATTGCAATAGTGCATTCCTCCGTTGTATCCATAAAAAACCTGCAATAGTGGTGTATTGTACCTGTGAGTGATGTTCAAATAAATTTTTAATTTGAACCTTACAGTGAAGTTTCTTTCTCTCCGTCACACATAGATCAGGCAGAGACCAAATGCACTGGGCTGAGCTTAACTGGAGCCCCTGGGCCCATGGGCAGAGGCAGTATGTGGAGGCTCCAGGTGACGCTGATCAGGGCTTTTAAGGTCTATTATTGTATTCAGGGCCCTGACAATGCACAGTATTTCCTGAAACATCCAGCTCTGATGTGGATTTTTTTGTTACCACTGTTGATATTCTCTGGTAAGTTAGTGTTATCAACTTTCTGTACCTACCTGCTGTCCACAAGTATAAACTTGTCCTTCTGTGGGTTAGTGTCCTAGATCTTTCTTGTCTAAGCAATATAATTTGCAGAACAAATCCTAGTCCTAGTCAATCAAATACCGTGTTAGCTACTGTCCTAGGGGGCTTGACTTGAAGGGTCACATGGGTCAGGAGGTCATGCTCTTGCAGTCTAGATTAGATTAGATGGTATGCATGCATTCATGAAAAGGCAGAAAAAGCTTGCCCAACAGCATGAAAAGTTTGAGTCATTTTTCAACCTTAATGCTATTTTAACAATGACCTTGTATATGTAGTAAGGCTCTACCATCCCCTTTAAAATATTTTCCTTTTAAAATCTTCTCTGTGAAGTAGTTTCAGTTTGGAATTTAGTAGGGAAGAGAATTCAGTGCTGGTAATACTTGACTGGTACAGGTCTGTGGCTTAGCTGTCAAATGTCCTCAAGCTGAGAAGGGACTGAAGGTTTTTTCCCAGATCATGATTTCTCCTGATTTTTGTCATGTCTCATGAGCCTTTGTTCCAAGTTCTCTATAATGGACTCATTGAGCTTAATTTGAGCAATATCCATGCCAGACCTAGCTCCAAAAAAAAAAATACGATTAACCTGGCAGGGAGAACCCCGTGGTTGGTTGGAGTGGCACTGTGCCAGCAAAACTACAACACTTGCAGGATCTCATACCTGTATTTCTGCACAGCACCAGATTGCGCAGTATCACCCTACCCAAAGTAGGATCTGTAACAGAGGTAAGAACTTATGTGAGTGGTGAAGAACATGTTACTCCTGGCTAAAGCCCCACATGCAGACCAGGACTCAGGCACATTGGTGTAGCAGGTATATGGGAAATCTGCTTGTGCTGCTGTGCTGTAGAGAAAAGGAGGCTTGCTTCCACACTATTTGACAAGAAAATTATTTTATCCTCACCAAATACTCTGTGTCAGAATTTTATAGTGTTTATAGTTCTACAAAATGGTCCATTACGTAGTTGCAAAATGCCTGGTCCATGCAAATAAATGTGAGTGGGCTACGGAGCCATAGGAGCCTCCAGAGACCTGTGTAGTCTGGCTAAGAAATCTAAACAAAAGCAACACAAGTCCCCCAGCATTGTTTCTGCTGCAAAGATAAACTAATTATGTTATTTTCTTGATTGTGCTAGAACTAGATATTGCATTTTCTTCATTACTTGCAATGTTAGTCACATGGAAAGAAATCCTTGAAGATTCAGAGGGCTTGTTTTTAATAGCGGAAAAAAATATTTATGCTTAGGATTCATATTTTACAGAGCTATGTAGTCAGATTAGATGATCTGAGGAACTGTCTAGGTGTAGAAGAGAAGGTGGTAAGAACCCAAACCACTAATTGACAAAAACATCTTGGTACTCAGAGGGCTGACCTGCTATTTACCACAAGCAGGTAACAGGATTAATTGAGAGGCCTCCAACAGGCAAGGCCCATTCACTGAAAAAGCATTACTTGGAACAGAGATGCCAAAGGAACTTGGAAAGTTATTTGAAGCTGTGAAGAAGAGCTGGGTGGAAACCGTCTGCAGCACAAGTCAACATGACCTGAAAGAATACTTCTTGATCCCAAATCTCTTAACCAGTATGACATTGAGCATTTGAGCAAGATGTACCAACCACACATTTAAGAAAAGGGAAGCTTTGTGCTACCCATAACCCATGAAGGGGGAACTAGATCAATCTCTGGTGCTTCACAGGAAAGGTGGGAGAAGGAAACAGATATATTTAGTTTTAGCATATTTTTAACCAGCTGTTCAGTGGGATGGAGAGGGGGGAATACTGCCTGATCATTCCAGGAGACTTCTGAAGCACTAAAGCACAGGATCTGGTAATGGTTTGTAATCTGGCATTTCTTCCTTCTTTTGTTTTGGACCTAATTCCAAGCTGATTTGGTCCATGTGAGTTAATTTCAGCATCTAATACTTTTCTGGTAAACCTACAGCTAGGCAAACCTCTCATCTTCTCTTGCCCTGAGCATCTGACCTTCTGTCACAAGTGTGTAATAAAATAAGAACCAGTGGCTGGAAGTCTCAAACCAAACAAACTAGCATTAGAAAGCTTAACACTTCCAAACCATTAACCAGTAGAGCAAAACACCAACAGCTGACCTCCATTTCTTAGTGTTTTAGCAGCGAAATGAAAAGTATCTTTCTGGGAGAGATGACAGAGAAAACCAAAGCTCAATACAGAGTTAACTGGGTGATGCACTATGGCCTGTGCAATGCAATAGATGAGGTGAAATGATATACTGGTTCTTCCCTGTCTCTAATTCTATGGATGTTACACATATTGCAGGCATCATTGCTTTGGTGGAGTATAGGAAAAGGCCATAATAGTCTGTAGTGCGTCGCGCAGATGGTGGGGTGATAAACTATGAGAGAACTGGTGGGCTCTTCTGTCACGGAAGTTGATGGCTTTTAATTGCTTGAGAGGATTGCTTTTAAACCTCATGCTAGTGATGCTTTCTGCCAAGTCATGCTTTTCTGTCAATCTTTTAAAACCACATTGCATGACAGATGAAACCCACAGTATGGACAAAATTGGCTACAGCATTAGCACTTGGTTTACTGATGCTCATTATATTGGAAGAACAGTGCTCAGACATGAGCTGTTACCAAGGATGAGTTATTACTGGTTTGGGGATGGCACCAGACAGACACTAGAGACTGAACAGTAGCAATGTCAAGGAGCAAAACATGTTTCTTTATCTCCTATCTCATCATCCCATACCATGCAGGGAAAATTACAAGTGGGATATTCTCAAGCCACATTCCCTTGTCCCCTTACTCTATTTCCTTTTGGTTCAATCCTCATGTACATTAGCTAACAATTTTCAACTTTCAACAAAATACCTGATTGCTATAGTTACTCCAGGTAGCACAAGTGAAGCCTGCAGTTTTTCTCAACAGCAGAAACAAAAGATTGAACATAGAGGCACAACTCACCTTGACTGTTTAGACAAAAAATGTTATGAAATACAAGAGAAAAATAGTAAATGACTTGTCAAGGACAGAGAATAAAAAGACTTCCCATGCAAAATTTATCAGTCTCCATTATTTATTCTTAGTGGAAAAAGGCATTTTCTGGTGTCACTACATCTATTAAGCTTAAGGGTTGTATGTTGCTTATAGAGGTGTCTTTTTACTGTGAAAGGGCCCAAAACAGACTAAGGTGGAGGGGGTGATCACTGAGTGCCATCATGCCAATTATCAGGTGACTGCTGGGAAGCGTGACTTGTAACCACTGGCTTACAACCATGGAAATCACTGCTTCTGCTAGTACAGCAGCACAGAAGCCTAGAAACTGGGTTTAATGTGTGAGTTTGTGAGTCACCCAGTGGAAAAAGTTTGGTTTGTCATCCTGGGGGGGAGAGAGAGCATTTCTCATGTGTCTCCTTTTTCAGGGCTGCTCTCAAAGTAAAAAAATATCACTGCCCTACAAATCTGTGAAGCAAAACTTCTTCTGGCAGAGATTATGCTTTCATTTCCTTCATAACGTGTCACTTTCAGAGAATGGATTTGATAGCAAGCAGCACTCACCAGGTGACTGAAGCCTTTGCATCTCCTTCATTTGGGGAGTAATGGCAGGCGTTTAGTTAATCTGGACTCTAGCTGAATGAACCAGATGTTCTCCAGTTGTTTTTTCTAGTTCCAATGTCTAGACTGGACTACAAGCTCCACCTGCAGAAAACCATGCAGGGATTGCTGATGCAGCATTATCAGCTTAAAGAAAGGGTGGTTTGGAGAAATCACAGGGAGCAGACTATAGCTGTAATGCTGTAGTCTCCAACTTCCACTGATGGCTCTTTTGCTATTTACAATGGTGAGAAAAGGGGCAAGGAAGAAAATGCCCCAAAGACTTCACATATGCAGCGTGTGGGAGTTGAAGGTATCTGAGAGTGTGGGTGGTTTTTGTTGAAAAATGTTTCAAAACTGAACAAGAAATTTCCCTGAGACACTTTGTGTCTTCAACACCCCACCCCCCCCAAGGGAATATGCTATTGCTGCTTCCAAGCTTTGAGGGAAAACCTTGTGTGGGTTTATCGCATCCGTGATGGTCATCCTCAGAAATTTCCCCCTTTGATGAAATAGATGACCTGACCTAGGCTTGACTCCAGGCACATGAAAATAATTCCAAATAAGAATCCTGCAGCCTAACAAACTGCTGTGCTTGAGAGAAGGATAAACTGACCATATTTAGCAGCAACTTAAATTAAAGGAGGCTTTTTGACTTCATCTGCCAAAGTGATACACCTCTCTGCATCTCTAGCTGTGATTCGGAAGGAGGCAAATCATAGTAAATTATATTTTCCACTTCTGAAGATGCAAACAGACAAGGCTTACGTTCCTCAGTTTGCCAAACACCGGTGGGTAACAAGAGTGAGTCTTGGGAAAGAGCATCTCAGTGAAAAAAAAAAACAAAAAGATGCACAGCAGGCATTGTGAGTGCTTCTTTGTTTGCAAAATTCACACAACTCAAATGTATCTCCCCATAGGTTGGTTCACAGGGTTGATATTCTCACATATCTGAATTATAGCAAATAGATGGAAATCCTTTGTCTGACAGTTGTCATTACAGGAAACTAGCATCTGAGCAATTGGTGAATAGCTGCTATTAATAATGCCACTACCAGATGTGACAACTGACAGATTTTGTCACCACATAGTCACAAAGATGATAAAAGGAGGTGTTATTCTGGGTTTGGTTCCAATAAGCAGTGAAAATGCTCTTTTTAAGAGCAACTCATAAAAGCACTATCGTTCAGTGAATAGTTATTTGCATTTAAAATGCAAGGATAAATAAAGGGTCTTTTAATTTCTGAAACAACAACAAAAAACTCACATGTATTGAAAATCAAGTAAAGATAAATAAGAACTGGTTAAAGTTCACCTGAATTGATCTTGCCAAGAGAACAGAGGATATGCAAAGGTTAAGGCACATAGACTGAAAGAACAGAGCAGAGTGCTATGTACTTTTTCATGGCAGAACTTGAAGCTAGTGTTTTGGTCTCAAAGTGAAATAATTGCTGGACTGGAAGTTGTTTTTGACAGTTTGTGATGAGCGCTGCATGCCTGCTCACCCTGAGTGCTCAAGGGTGAGATGAGTATCTCTGAATAAAAGCTTTAGTCTCCAAGTATTCTGAATCTTATCTGATATTCCTTGAACTTTCTCAATACGTTGACATTATTTTTCACATAGTAGCCTGACCTCTGTACCGGGGAAGATCATG
>NW_010521926.1:0-7379 GCF_000687285.1 Phaethon lepturus
CTCGCGCGCCAGAGGTGGGGTGCGGCGCTGAGGGCTGGAAAGGCCTTTCTCCAAAATTCACTGGAATTTCACTGGCTTTTCTACCAAAGTCACTGGAAAGCCCAATGCAATAGTGGATTTTGCTGCCTCTGATACGGAATTCCTGTATAATATTGGACTAGTTATTTACAGGCTTTATAAAAATGGCTTCCCCCCCTGCCCCGTGTTCTCTGCATGATTTGTAGAAGTACTGAGTATTGCGGCTGAAACTGAGATTCAGGCTTTGAACCTGTCAAACAATAATGTATGCCATCAAAATTAGCATATTGCATGGTAATGCACTGCTTTGGAAAATGCAGGTTGGAAGCCAGGCAGTACTTCATGGGCTGCTGGAGCTACTGTTGGGTACCTTGCGAAATACCAGCCTTATGGCTCCTCATTCCCCAGAAGTCCTCTTATTTTAGGCTCTCCTCTTTGCAGACATTTAACTGTGAAGCTACTCTTTTAATTCCCAGCCTAGCTCAAAGAATTTTCTGCTTCTCTCAGATCAGTACTCGTACCATGTACTGACAGTACAGAGCAGCATCAGGAGTGTCCTGAGTCTTAGAACTGACTTCTAAAAGAAGCTTCAAGGTTACGTTCCATTTTGGAAGAAAGAATACCCAGAAATCAGGATTTCCTGTAGGATGGCTTTCATATTTCCATTTTGAATGTTATTTTTACTATGGTAATTACTCTGAAGGATCAGGCAGTACATTTCTGAAGTTGAACCTGCCCAAATTAGTGATAACTTGTGGTTATTCTTTGTGATTCAATCTTCTATCTGGAAAATATAAATAATTCCAGCTTCTCACCTAACTGGAATGTTTCAAAGGGAAAAATCATGGTATTGCGTCAGTGAAATGCCACCACAGTAAGTTCTGTGTATAGTATAGCCCACAAATAATTTATTCATTCTGTTTTCAGAGAAAGATTAGAACAATTAGTCACAAAACAAATACTTGAAGAGAAAGTGATTCAATAGCTGCTTATCAGTTGACCGTGTATGGAGTTATGCACTGCTTGAGACAGCAGCCCTACAGAAACAACTTTATTATATGTTCCTGAGCATGCTGTCTTACAATACAGACCACAAAAAGTTTGATTTAAAAGAGCTATCTTGGCATTTCCTAATTTATTAGTATTAGCTTTGCAGCCAAACAATACTCTCTTCTAATACACGTTTCGTAGATAAATCATTGAGTCAGGACTCGGTTACTTTAGTTCTTTTCTAGTCTGCAAGTCTGCTGAGGGGTCCTGGTAAATGAGTTCTTTCTCTACCTACATTTTCCCTTGTATAAAATAAGAATAACAAGGCCTTCTCTCCAAATCACTGACAAAAAAAAAAGATAAAAAGATGACAGAATTTCAGCAAGCACTGGATTTGTGCCTTTTTTTTTTCTTTTTTTTTTTTTTTGGCCAGACTATCTGCAATGACTTAGTTCTGGTCCAGATATTTAAAAATGGTATTTATTGCAATAAAATTTGATCTTGCTAATGAAAAACAGGGTTGGGTTGGGTTGGGTTGGGTTTGCTCTAAATGGGTCTCCTGGCTGCAAGGCTGTGGGGCACGGGGGAGATGAGCTGCTGTCTGTCTGTCTCCTCCTTGAACACAGTGTCTATGGACCGAGACCCATGTGTTTATTTCCGTATCTGGTATCATTTAACACCAGCTTTGTATTACAGTATATACAGCTCCCCAGAACCGCTATATGTTAATCCAAATGCCCCCCCCTTTGCAGGTTCCATGGGAAACTATTTCTTGACTGCCCTGCCTTTGTGCGGTGGTGCCTCGTGCAGACAGTCAAGTGACTGATTTGTGCCTCAGTCATGCTCCTGTTTGTGAGCAGTGGTTGTAACTGCAGCAGAGAAGGCTATTTCTTAGACTTTTGAAAATTTATTGTTGGTTTTTATGTAAGTGTTATTTTAATAAGTGGCCCCTGTTCTATCAATGAGTTAATACAGTACAAAGGCAATGTGCTTGATATATTAATACCAAATAACTTTTCTGGGAAATAAATGAACCTCTTTTTGAGAACAGCTCTTACTTTATCACCCAATATACCTTTGCAGTATTGTTCATAGTTGTGCATGGCACAGTAAACATTTCAGTGAGTACCGTTATTTGGAACTGATTTAATAGATAAAGCAGAATTAATTTCAAGGAGGCATAGACAAACAACGTGACAATCAGGAGTAGGCATTGGCATGAGGAGCTGCGCTTACAGGTTTATAGGGAGGTCTCAATGGGCTTAATGCTGCACACACCTATCGACTGAAAGTTTGCATCTGTAAAGGAATCACTTAAAAATAGACTTGGAATTTGACTCATTGGAAACGAATGCTACCTCTGAATATTTATGATTCACTGAGTATTCCAGTGTAAAGTTAATGTGTCCAAGAGTTTTATAAAAAAGTGTCTACCTCATCAAGATTTAGGGAGGACAGTACAGTCTTATTTCTCTCTTATGTGAAAGCTTGATTTGTATATAAAGAGAGATGTTTGCTTGTCAGTACTGTTACACGTTTGATACGTGAAATGCTAGAACAAAATTTAAGGAACGAGCAATTGATTCATTTCTTTAAAAGCCTAGAAGAAATCTGTAATTTTTAAAAGACTTTTCTCTCCAAGAAAGTACAGAACATGGGTAGATCTCATTCACCCGAAAATCAGTCCCAGTTGGCTTAGTTAAATTTCTATATGCGCACATGCCATTTGCAGAAACTGCTGGACCAGCTCCGTGCTTTTGCTGCATTTCTTTGTCAAAAGGACTCAAACCTCTTTCTTCTTGTTTCTGTGTACGTTATGCTTGTTATAACCTTACCTCATGCTGTATGCTCTGTACAAGAACCTGATTGTCTTGGCTTTTTCCATTCTTTGCTTCATTAATGCTCTCCCTTTCCAGATGTTTTGGGTATGTATACAAGCTTGCAAATTACTTCTCCTGCTGTTTTGTGTTCAGTGCTTTATTGTACCTCACAGAACCACCATGTGTTTCTCGTAACTGGCTCACTGATAGACAAAAGCCAATCCTGAACTGTGTTGCTAAGTATTTCTTTTAGAAAATCTTGCTGGTTTTCCTTATTTATTTTCAAGTGATTCTAAAAATAAAGTTGAGATTGTCAAGTAAACACTAAAGATCAGGTTTTCCACTACAAATTTCTAAGGTGTGTGCACCTCATCTGCATATTCTAACACAGACGTGAATGTCGATGTGATACGTCATTGTATGTGTGGTAAATCGATGGCAGTCAAATGGCTGGGAATCGGCTTATTTGCTTTGTATGTGCACCTGCAGCAACCTGTCAGGAATCGCATGCACCCGATTTGCATGTGCAATTGAGTGCCTACCTTTAGACTACAAAATGTATAGAGCTCCTATTCACACATCATTAGGCTGATATCCCAGAGGTTTGTTTTTTTTTTTTTCTCTGAAAATGAAACATAAATGCTAGGAGAAATATTAGTGGATTATCAGTGCAAATTTCAGCCTTGTATTTTTATTTGCTTGATACCTGTGTAAACAGCCAGCTGAATGCTTGAAACTATGGTAACAGTTTATTTTTTTATATATATATATATATACACACACACATTATATATATATATATATGTGTGATAATGTATTTGTGTATTCTGCGTGTTTGGTAATTTAATGACAGTTGTTGTGTATGCTAAGTTTCAAGTAAATGCTTCCCTGACTATACATTAAAAATAAACTTAAGAGAGTGCTAGCTAAGCCTCATAAAAATCACTCCTTACTTACAGAAGCCAGGAAACAGGAATGCAAAACTGGTAGTTGACCAAGAGTGTATTTCCATTGCAAAGTCTCAAGGATCTAATATAGTTCAGAGAGAAGAAAAAGGATGTTCAATGTGTTATGGAAAATCCTGCTTGTCCCTTTACAATTTGTGTTCATGAGAGCTGGGACAAATGTCCAGAACTCTCACTTGCAGGCATTAAATCCTCAGATATGGTAAAGTAATCTGTTAAAGCTCAAGCTGCCTTGAACCAGAATGCTGTAATATAGCAGCCAAGAGCTTTTGGGTTATCATGAGGATGTGGCTACACATCATTTTCCACACTGATGGGGAAAGTATGGTGTGAAGGTCCTGAAGCTGTTATAATTTATCAGCCTCACGTGTCTCAAAATGCTCTTTTATCCTGCTGGCCCAGCCTTGTTTTTCTTAACATCTAAGGTCAGAGTCTCTCTAATGAATTCTCCAGGTAGTTCTGCATTAGAAGTTTGGTAATAAATTTCCAGTATTCTAACTTACAGATACTTTTTTGATACAGTATTAGCAGAGTATTTTAATGAAACTTCCTGAGTGCTTCCAAAGGCCATAAGGAGAAAAAAAAAATTATTCTTGATTTCTGTAAGTTAGAGATAGCTCTCAGCAACATGGCATTATATTTTGTCATGGTACTGCACTGAAATACATATGATTTATAACTATCTTGAAAAAAAACATATGCTAGAGACAAAGCAATACAGCAATGTATTAGAATATTTTTTTAAGGTCACAGATATCTATATAATAACTAAGATACCTGGATAGGTGAATTAAATATTTTTAGCAAGTTAGATGTTTGCTTAAGAATACAGTTTACTTCCCTTAAAACTATTCACACCTGTAGGCTGAATTGATCCAGTATTTTTTGTTTCTCCTAGGCTCATGGAACTGATAAAAGTTGGTATCTGTGTCTTCATTTTATTCAAGTCTAAGGGTTTGAGTTGTTCGACCAGAATGCCAAGAAGTCTGGGTTCATTTCTGTTCTCTGCTAACAGACGCATGAGCTCATAATTTCCATTGCCATGACAGGGCTATGATCACCTTTATGATGCTTGTCAGTCGGTCCTGCTGAGTCTTATGCACTTCACATAATAATTAAACTTTCCCTGGAGAAGGAACTGGAATCCACGTGTTTTGCCTCCCACTCTAAGCATCAGACTACAGAGTCAGTGTCTCTCCCACTCAGTGAATACGCAAATGTTTTGCGAGTGGCACACGGTCAGCAGGAAGTGGTTCCACATCGTATCTGTGAGAAAGGCTGATCATTTTTATTTAGGTTTGTTGTGAATAAAACAAAAAATATTAAGGAACATCTACCAAGTGTCTGTGTATGGGCCAGAGCTGTAAAAGCCTATAGGACCATGCCGAGTAATAAGGTATGGTGCAGAAATACCCAAGTTAGTGCCAGCCTGACGTGATGATGTCCATTATGAACTGTACGGAGACACTGGCTTGGTCCCCTGGGCAAAATAAATGTTAGAATGCTTTGCCCAGTCTTCCTATCCCAACTACTCACTAACAGAGTGTAGGGGAGCTTAATGATGGACGCGGCACTACGCAGCTGCGTGGCACCTTCGGAGCGGCCGCGGTTCTGCCTGGCGCAGTCGTCTCAGTGCCGCGCTGCCCTGTGCCGTGCTCATCCACTCGTGTTTGTGCTGCCATCCGCTGATTTCGAGCTTTTCTGTTCATAGGCCATTAAAATTCACTTCCAGTTTAAACCAGGCATAAGAAGCGTCATTCCATGAATGCTGTTGTTTTGCTAGACCAGAGAAGTAGGGAAGGAGGCAGACATTTTCATGTGCTATTTAGATTTTTAAATGACACTATCCATTTTACATTTTCAGATAATTGCAGTATTGCATTTCAGGAGATGTTAGTTCATTACAAATAGATCTTGGCTATGTTGAGATTTCCAAACATCACATTATATCTGTAAATAACCACTCGGACGTGTGTGTGCATCCAAGGCCATCTGAATTCTGTCTGAACTGAGCCTCAGCAGGCAGAAGGAGGAAAACCCTGTTCTCCTGCAGCACGTCACCCCACAGCTCCCCTTCAGCGGAGCCCAGACGTGAGCACCAGGCGGGGCAGCGGACATGCTCCTCTCCTTTTTGCCGTGTCCCTCGCAGGAGCCCCATCTGCTAGGCATGAGTAACACACGCAGCCGCTTTCCCTGGAAAATATTGTCATCCTCCCACTCCCACCCTCCCCTTTTTATGTAACAAGCTAGTGGCTAAGGGTTTTGGTCGAGACCAGGGAAATAGAAGGATATTCATAAAACTACATTTATTTGATAAGAACACCTGTAATGCAGGTATCTTCTGGCCTGAGGACTAAGCTAGACCATTTATTCCCTCTAACTTGCTGATGTTCCCCTCAAGACTTTTTCCTTCTTAGCGGGGTATGCTGGAGAGGGGGTGCAGAGGCTTCTGCTCCCCAGCATTGCCACTGGGGTGGGGTGGGGGACCTAATCCTGCCTGGAGATCATGAGGCTGAACCTCCCTGGCTGGGGAAGGGATGAAGCCAGCTGCCCCTTGTCCAGCATCAGCCCACTGTTGCCTCCCTGCCTACTCAGAGCAGCCGTGGTGCTTGAGGAGAGGAAGGGGTAGGGTGGGAAGAAAGAGGCCAAGTACTTAGGTACATGTGGGGTTTCATACTGGCTTGCTCTGGACTGCTCACACACCACGTAGCTTTCTGGGTCACCCTTGGTTGCATCGTCTCTCCACTTTGTATACAGCAAGCGCAGGCATCCGCCGTAGCGTGCGGTAGCCCGCTGTGGCCCGGTGCCTGCATCCTGGCTAGTGCAGTGCCTGGTGTAGACACCGTGGTGGTTTTGTCCACAATCCAAGCATGTGCATCCACATGCATGCTCACGAATTCAAATGGAAGCGTTGAAATCTGGCAGTCAAGCTCATGATTTACTTCTTAATCAAAAGGTGTGTGGGCACAACTCAGCAGTCATCACTTCCATTTTATTTTTCTTTTTTCATTTTCTTGGATTTCAGATACGACCTTTATCCACTTCTCAGCTGTTGGTTTTCTTTTTGGTGCAGTACTTTCTATGTGCTTTTATAAGGCTCTGGGCATATATAGCACTTTGTTTCTTTTGCCTTTGTTTTGGAATTCCTGAGGCTGCCTTAAACTTTCCATTTCTTTAATTATCTTCATGGAATTTAGTGATTAATTATTCTGAAGTAAGTTTGCTTGTATAAAAGAATTAGCATCAGAAAAATCATGGCTGCTGCTGTCTGTTCTCCTTAATTTAGGAGAAAATTAACTTGAAAGCCATTTGTGCAAGGTGTTGCTAAGAATTTTTATACGACATGCATTGACATAGGTATGTTTTTTTCATGCTATACAAATGTAGTATCAGGAGCTCTGTTCAGAAAAAGAGAACGCTTTGTCTCTGTGGCTGTGGCAGTACACGTTAATAATTTACAAATCTGTTTTTATGAACAAAACAGTGCCACTGATACCAAAGAGAAGTAAACAAAGCAAAATTGAATAGGATATTAAAATCATACTGTACTCAGTTGTGACAGTATGTGAGCCTCACTCTTCCTGCT
>NW_010521926.1:7410-24290 GCF_000687285.1 Phaethon lepturus
CTGCCTATAAGCAATATTTTGTCGTTTCTAATTTGGCCTTTGCAGGCCAGAAGCATGGCCATTTTGCATCGCATCCCCATCACAAAACTGCCATCTCGTTAGGGCCTTCCTAAAACACAGTGCTGATGTAGCTACTGCTCTGTCAGATTGGGTGTCCCAGTGACTCCTGGCTGCTGCGGATGCTTTCTGCCCAGGTTTGGAGGAGGGTTGTGTTTCTCCCAAGTGTGTAGAATAGAGAATGTTCTCTCATGATGGCATCGTGTGAGTGACCCTAAATTCCACCATAGTTCATCTCGTTATTTGTGAATTGACATAGATGCAATGCAGCGTTGCTGTGTCTTTGCCTTTACTTCAGGTGAGATTATTGTAATGAACTGTTAAAATTTTTTGCTTGAAATTTACCTGTAAGGTCCAACTGGTGTAAAGAATATTTGTCTGCCTGATAGTGGGATAAGCCATTAATTTGTGCTCTCGTTGCACCGAATTTCGATTCATTTCAGGGTACAGTAGGGATATTTGGAATTATTATATGAGAGTAAGTTCAAATGTGCAATATTTGAAGTTGGCTGGGAGATTCTTAGAGTTGACTCCCTATTGTAAGGATTAAATAGTTGAGTGCTCCTGTCATTTAAAGTATGTACCCTTTCTGATGACCAAGGAAGCTCTATCAGATAGATTGTAAGGGTCACTTTAAAATGTGATAGCTTATTTCTGGTTTTGAGTGTTGTAGCTGGGCTGCCAGCATTTCATGATGATTGTCACAGTAGATCTAATTGTGTTTATGCCTCTCATTATGATTGGCAAATATAATTTATTGGAGTTAATTGTTAGAGCATGACTGTTATGCCTCTCCAGTACATCAGAAGGGACATTATTATAAATAGACGATATTCATGGAGGTGGGAAGATTGCTAAGCTATTACTGTGCTACTTTGAAGATAACACAACGTCATTGTTCTCAGCTCCCTATTTTAACTACCAGTGACATTTGTGTTACTATCCCCACATGACATTTAGGGTTCTTTTCTTGCTTTGGTCAAAAGTCTGAGAGAAAATTCATGTTGAGTGTCTTGCCGGGAAAGAATCTTTACAGGTACAGAATTTGGTTTTTGAGAGATGTTGCTAAATAGAGATGAAAAACAAAGCTGCAGCAGTAGATAAAGTCTTTGTCATATAGTAAGAGAAGCTGCTATTATTTAGGTAATTGCAACTGTCTTATGTGTAGTAAAAACTTAGAATACAAGGAAGATTTCAAGCAAAACGCAGGCTTTTCCAGAAGCTGAAGAAGTACTCTAAGGGACAGGAGATCAGGACATCTTTGGCAATCTCTGTGGAATTTTTTCCATCCATTCTTGACTGGAGAGGTAGAGACACAACATATTGGTTCATCAAACATGCAGTGTTTCCTTGAACTTTTCTGCTATATCCAAGTTAAGAAAAATAAATACTGAAATACTTTTTAATTGATGGGAAAGGTATCTCTCCGTCTTCGGATTCGGGTGGAAACTATTTGTTCATAGGAACATAGTTACCTGCAATTATTGCCCTGGGTATGTTTCACAATAGAAGATACCCTGAGGGTCACTCTGCTCTGGCAAAGGGTTGTTTCAAAAAGTATAGCAGGAAATCTAGTTCACAGAGATGTAATCTATACTGGCAGAAAAGTGCTTCCAGCAGTGTAGCAAATACTCCTTCCCCAGACAAAATTATGATACACTGGCAAAAAGACAGATTTTACTGGTTATAAATTGTCTTGAACAAGGGTTTTTAGCAGCCTGGAATGGTCTTAATATGATACATTAACTGTTATAGTTACACTGACTGAAGTGTGGGGCCTGGTTTGAAATTGCAGGAAAGCAATCCAAACTCATCATCAGAACAGTATGACAAATTATCTCCGATATGTTTATTCTAGTTGTCATTTGGACTTAAATTAGGGCTAGGCTGTTGACGATCTACTGAATCACCGAGACAACGGTATTCGGTCAATTTGCACAATACCTCTGTGTAACGAAGTTGCCGAAAATGTAATCCTGAATGTGCCAAGAACCATCAGAAGTTCTGTCTTCAAGAATGTGGTCCTAATTGAGACAGCAGCTGGGCCACAGTGCTTTTATCGACAAGCAGGAAAGCACGCACCAGTGCTTTCCATACCAGCACGCCGTGCACGTCGCGCAGCGTTCTCTGCTGTAAAAGGCTGATTGGCATGTACATGGTCAAAATTGGAGGTAACTACAGAACAGAGGGAGGTGGTCTCTAATAGATCCAAAACACGGTCAACCTCCTCCAGTAGTGAGGGTCATATATAGATTTTCTGATGACCACTTAAGATGTTGCTTCATTTATAAAATGACGGTAGTAGTCACCTATTGACTTGGAACTGAAAGACTTTGAGCTGAATGGAGACTAGCTGGGATGCTTTGCTCTCTCTTGGACATTTTTCAGTATTATCATGGTACCTAATTTATTCAGTTGCTGTTCTAAGATAACAAAAATGAATCTTTTCACACCTCTTGAAAGAGGCCGTTCACGATAGGAAACTCTCTCTAGCCAGATCAGACAGGCTGTGTTTTCAGGCAAACGGAATGCTTGTGCCAGCATAATAGATAAAATGCTGGTAGTGTAATTTTAAGAAACTCTCTAATAAGAACATTTTTGGTACCTCTTGTTGATATTTAAGTTTCTGTTGGTTATCTATCTTCTAAAATGTACTTTGAATGGACTAGGTATCTAATCTGTATTTGGTTCACGGAGTGTGCATGACCTTTAAAAGGGAAACCTGTATGAGTTACAATCTTAACTTTCTTTATAGACTTGTACAAATCACCCAACTTTTGTAATGTCTCGGTGAAGTCAGCCTGTGCCAAGATCGGAGCAGGAAAATGTGATTGCATTTCAAGGATGATTTTGTTATTACAATATTTAGTTTTGTTTCATTTGGGAATGAAGACAGTTCCTACATCACTTGTGAAAGTGGATGCAGTCCATCTGTCTTGGAGAGGTTTGCCCTGGAAACTACTGCCAATCAGGCAGAGCGCTGAGGAGCTGGGAGCATGAGTTACCAGAGGATTTTTTTCTGGGAAAATTACCTTTCCAGAACTCCTGGGTTTGTGACGAGGATACCATAGCATTAGTTGGATTATTGAATTATTAAAAAAAAAAAAAATGTTTTACAGATAGTAATCAAAATTTTAATATGCTACAATACGGAGGCCAGTCTCTGAAGGAAACTCTGTTTTCCAGAGCTTTAATAACTTGAAGTAAGTGGAAAAACAGGAGCTTCTGCTAATATAGACACCTCAGTACATCTTAATGCCTGTCTCGGGCACTCCAGTTTGAGCAAATTGATGACTACGTAAGATTAAAGTCTGAGCTGAAATTACTTACATGTAGGAAATTAATGGCACAGTAAGATTACCATGTGATGCAGCAGGCGTTCTTACCTGTTTTTTATTTCTTACATACATGGACCGGAGTCTTGTAAGAAAGTATCTCCCCAGGCTGGGATCGCAGGAAGCAGCGGAGGTGAGAGGCAGGTGGTGCTGCCTGCACGGGCAACAAACCGGGGGCAAAATGCTCTCGTTAGCGTTGCCTTCGTTTCCCGAGCATGCCAGGGACGTGCACGGCTAGCAATTCCTGCCAGCCTGAGGAGGAGCAACGCACCAGTCTGCCACGTTTTTACACGTCTTGAAACTAATCGCCTTTTCATGTATTTTCTTATAACTCTAATTTTCTGCTTACCTGCAGCTGAAGTTCAGAGTGAAATTGAACGGATTTTTGAATTAGCAAGGACGCTGCAGTTGGTAGTGCTTGATGCTGATACCATTAACCACCCAGCTCAACTAAGCAAAACCTCTCTGGCTCCAATTATAGTATACGTAAAGATTTCTTCTCCTAAGGTAAATATTTTACTGATATTCATGCTGTTCGAGACACTTCTCCCCCCCTTCCTTTTTTTTTTTGTCTCAGATGCAGATAACATGTCCTCATTAAGGTTCAGAGCTAAATATTGTTATTGCTTCCCCTTGGATGGTGAAATATTATTAATCAAGAAGGTATTTTTGTGTTTTTCGTGTTACCAAACCCATTTTGGAAAAAATGCTGTGGCTCCAGTGGTTTTTTAAATTTGGATTGCACTTGTAGTATCAATCACATAAGTAAATGCTAAATCAAAATAATACAGAAACGAAAGAAAGATTTTCACATAATGAATATCAGACTGATTGGTAAACTGTGACATCTCCTGGTAATGTACTCTTTCATTCTGTGAAAAAACCTGCACAGACCTTGTGAAGAGGCGTTTGAAAGAGAGGAACAAATTATGGGAAGAGAACTCAGGAAAGCAA
Organism: Phaethon lepturus; assembly: GCF_000687285.1. Classification (NCBI taxonomy): domain Eukaryota; kingdom Metazoa; phylum Chordata; class Aves; order Phaethontiformes; family Phaethontidae; genus Phaethon; species Phaethon lepturus. The sequence goes on from NW_010521926.1 coordinate 11,757, forward strand.
TTAAAGAATTTCAACTTAGAAACAAACAAAACCAGAAGCAGCAGAGGAAAATAGGAGGGGAACTTTTTAGTGCTCCTAACAGGAAAGGAGATGTTGGGAATTAAATGAAAATTAGCTTGTTCTGGATGTAAACAGCACGGGAAATTCTCCTGAAGCCAGCACATGAAGAATTTGATCTGCTCAAGTGGAGAGTTAAAAATCTAAACGTTTTAAGTGGTTATATATGCACATTAAGTCCAAACCTGCTCACTTTTATTAATGTCTTATTTTTCACAGGTTTTACAGAGGTTAATAAAATCTCGAGGGAAATCTCAGGCCAAACACCTTAATGTTCAGATGGTGGCAGCTGATAAACTGGCACAGTGTCCTCCTGTGAGTTACTGTTAATTTATGTCTCATCTTTGAAAGGTGCCTTTCTTTTCAAGCAGGAGGTTGATTATGTAATTTATGGGAATGTTTGCCCTCTCCTGGCCATATTTCACTACTGCTTTTTTGCAGAACTCTTCCTGAGGTCTCTGGGCTCTGCACAAGGGTGCAGGAGAAAACAGTCCTAGCCACACGCAGTTATTAGGATGTGTGCTGAATACAGTCACCACTTGAACAAGCTGAGCATTTGCTTTACTTGATAATTCTTTTGGGGTTACCGGTTTAAAAAACTAACCCTCTTAGTGACTGTGTTTTATCTCTGGCAGTTTAGGGTTGGGCTGGTGGTTTGGGTAGCTCCCCTTGGGCATACGTCACCACAGCCCGTCACTGCTGGCGTTCTCGGACACGGTTTTGGCAGAGCTGCGGGGTGGTGCGTGGCAGTACTGCAGAGAGCTCTGCAGTTCTGTTGGTGTGCACTGAAGCAAATTCTTTCAACTTCCACCTATAGAGTGGAGAAGATGAGACCCCAGCTGTGTTTTGAGCATGGCAAGCATTACTACTTGCGTAGTCAACTGTCAAGAGTGTGAGTAAGACACCAGAAGACGAAGGTGCAGTTCAGTTGCAGATACAGGCATTTGCTGTAGTTACAGAGCTGAGTGAGGGGGATGTTTTCATCATTTAAGTTCGAGCCTGTCAGTTAAGAGGCTAGTCTCCTCAGGTCCCCAAGAGGTCAATGAAGAATGCTGTGTAGGCTCTCAAAGCTGCCTTCAGGAAGAGTTCTGTCTCCCTGACCAGGGAGGGACCAGAGGCAACTTGCCTCCTAACTTTAGATGCCTAAAATTAGACTGTGTGACTCATCTCTTGCCTAATATTTGTACGACATTTGAGAACTGGATGATCTGTATTACTTGTGTTTCTTAACTGTTATTAGTTATTGGTCTTAGTTTGTCTTAGTTTTCTCAGTTATTCTAGATATGGGGAGTGAATCCCTTTTCTTGCCATTCCATTTTGTTCCAATAGCTAAAACCTTCAATAGTTAACCTACCTTTCTGGATATTTGAGTTTTAAGATTTATGCAAACTACCTCTTCCTATCTTCATTGACTATCATTAGTGTATTACTAAATGGAAGTCATGAGGACTTGCTTTGGCAAGCGTAACACTAGTGCTAGTTATGATTGCTGTCTTTTGTATCAATTGCATCCCCCTACAAAAATGCAAAAAAGGTGAAATATCTTAACAGAAGTATTAGAAATGTGGTTCATTTTTGGTGAATGTCTCTAGCTGATCTCCCTTTAGCTGATGGTTATTCTCACTAAAACCTTTCCTTTATCAGGAAATGTTCGATGTAATTCTTGATGAGAACCAGCTTGAAGATGCTTGTGAGCACCTTGCTGACTATCTGGAAGCCTACTGGAAGGCCACACATCCACCTAGCAGCAATCCTCCTAACCAGCTTCTCACTCGCACACTTGCAACAGCCACTCTTCCTATTAGCGTAGGTCCAAATATTAATTTACAGGTACAGTTTTTATGCCATTTCTTCTTTTTTTTTCTATAAACTTCTTCCCCTTCCAAAGCACAGTGGTAGTCTGATACTGGAATATGCTGAATATGTCTTACTGTTGCTGATAGAGTAAGAGCTTTTTCAGTAGACATTCACCCATTTTCGGTATAAAAGGCAAATACAGGCACAATATTGTTATTGCTATTCTGTTCACAGTAGCATGTGTTTACATATTGACTAGGGGCTGGTTTTGATTGCAAGGACTAAGCCAGCCTGACTGAAAACATACAGAGATGTGAAGTGCGATACTTGAGATTTCATTGTGCCCAGGACGCCACTGTGCCAGTAATATGTGTACCAGCCACAAGCATTTTTATGGCGGGCCATATGTAATCCAATCAGAGGAATAAAAGTGGGCTAATCCTGTGCACGTTACAGCCTCTGGTAACTGTCTGACTGATGGGCACCCTACCGCTAATAGGCAAGTCCCAGCCCTAGAGGCCCTGCAGGACAAATTGGGTTATGTACAGAGCAGATCCACAAATGTTGGAGGGAATCTGTTCCTATCCTGCCACAGGCTATAAAGTTGTAGAGGTTGAAAATGACTGACTGAATTAGTGAAGTCTCAGGGTCAAAAGTGGCCCTTCCAGTGTTTCCTTTGTTCTTTTATTCATTGGCCATTGCTGTGAAAAGTACATACTTGCTTCAAGCCAAACTCCTCTTACATAAAACCCGAGTCCCCACTGCACATTGTGCAGAAAGACCTTGAGAGGCAGCATGTTCTGAACACCAAGGGTACTGTCTAGCAAGCTGGGAAGAACAGGCTTTATTCCCGCCTCCGTACTGTCCTGCCTGTTGACTTCGGGCATATTGTGTTCTCTCTTTTTCTCCTTCAACTTTTGCTTTGTATAATTGTATTAAGGTTTTCAGCATAAGGAGATTCTCTCCTTTCTGTATGTGTTGCATGGCATGAAATGAGGTCTTTAAAGATGCTACTTTATTATAAACAGCGAGTGATGCCTTGAGGCCAAGAAGATCCCAGTGGTGTTTAAAATACATCTGTCCCAGCTCAGATAATGGCTTACTCCATCTAAATTTCACCTGCATTCCATATATGCGCATAAGTTACATACCTATGTCAGTCAGAATTCGTAACTTCGGCTGAGAAAAATGCCTCCTCTTAGAAAATCAAAGAAAAAAAAAATGTGCACCCAAATCAAAATGGCAAAAGATTACTTTCTCTTTTTATGGTCTTGCAAAACAATTTTTTGTGTCAAAGAATTTATTTCCCATTAGAAGACCACAGGCTTTACAGTTCTGTTCTTTAAGAAAAAAAATTGCTTCAGCCACCTTGCAGGATATCTCCTTCTGTTGCTTTCAAAAGCAGTTGCAGGAAAAGAGACTGTAAGCTATAGCTCATTTCTACCTTTTTTTTTTCTGTCCTCAGAGCTGAAACACCCTGAAAAAATTGTGAGCTGGAAGAATTTCTGAGTATGAAATTCTGTATTGTTGTGTGCAGACTTGCTAGATAAACTTTCCTTGCTTTCTAGACTTATTATTTTGCTCAAGATTTTGTTTTTAATGCCTTTGGGTGTGGATTTATAGTTCACTTACTTTAATTATTAACCACATTCTCTGGAGGAACTACACAGAGCTATAATACAGTTTTCCGAATGTTGTGCTATCTCTTTACAAATTAACGTATTTTTATTTTAAGGACTAAAAATGAGAATGTGTTTGCAGTTTCACAGTTTGTTTGTAGGTCTACTAACCCAAAAGTGTGAAGCAACGGGGGTCCCTTAAGGAACATAGAACTTTTACGTTCCTTTTGTTTCATTTTCCTATGGTACCTTTTCAGCTGACATCTCAAACCTGAGCCTGTCACCATCTTGGAATAGAGTGGGTTTATTTTCTATTCATGGTGGCTGAACCCATTCTCTCAATACCATTGTCCCTCTATTTGGAGAATTTAAAGTCTATGTCTATGCCATTTTTGTGGACTGCTCTGCAGAGAAGAACCATGCCACCAGCCATTTGGCCTGGAGGGGCCACATCTTCCTGCAAAGCATTTGAGTCCTTCTCCCCTCGGTCCAATGCAGCACCCCTTGGCCATGAGACTTAATTGGGTTTCCTGGTTTTTCAGTCCCGGGTGTACATTGGAATGAGAGATTTGTGTTGCCAACTGCAAGAGTGGTGTTTTTATATCGTGATGCTGACTGTGTGCATTGCATGGCATGAGGTGCTTGAAGGTGTGAGGCCTCCTGGGACTGTTTGAAATGAAGTCGGTGAAGACCATACACCTCCTTGTCTATCTGATGGAGATCTTTGGAGCAAACTGTCCTGACAACTGTTCTTAGGTTTCCTCTCGTAGGGAAATAGTTGGCTAATTCCAAAAAGAAGACTGGCATACGCATACGGTGTGGGCGACTAGGGACCACTGCATGAAAATAGGGAGCAAGGCAGACTGACGCTGTGGACACAGACTTCTCTCTCTCCTCTTTCAGCACTACTTAAACCTCTTTCCAAGGACTCCTATTTCTTTGAAATTACAGCCTGAATAATGAAATCAGCTTATCTCAAACTTGTTCCATTTTAGGCAAAAAACCTCATGAGATTGGGCCATAAAATTCCTGGACTGTGGAATCTAATCCAATTCAGAGCCCTGATTTGGTTATGAACTACAAGCCAGTTCCTAATCCAGCTTCAAACATTACCTGCTGAGTGTCCCTGTAATATAAATAGGGAAAGTTACTGTCGATGAATTTGCCCATAAATCCCAGTAGCCCTAACACTATTTCTGAAATTGCAGGTATTGGTTCTAAATTTATTGGTTGTGCTCCTCCACACGTACTCGTCATAGCAGAGAAGATGCATCTGAGTTTGTAAAAGTATTACTCTGTTCCAAACAGGTTCAAATTTTGCATTTCTTCTCCAACCACAGCAATGACAGATTTTATTACTCATATTTATATATATATGTGACATTATGTATATAAAATATATATATATTTGACATTTGACCATATGACAGTTAAAGGGTTTCATGTGTGTACCCAGTTTACGTGCCTTAAAAACAGTCATGGTTGTGAACTAATAAAAATGTATTTACACATCCAAAGCAGGCATTGCTTCAGACTCTTTAGCTTTTCTCTTGAATCCATTTATAATTCACCACTGTTGAGTCATTTCTGTTCACCTTGAACACATCTGTCCATGTTTACAATTACTACATTCCTTTTCTGGCAAATCAGAATCATCCTGAGAATCATAAAAGCAAGAACAAAAAAGAAATTCGACCGCGGCTTCTGTGTCAAATCAGGAACACATGGAGCAACCCAGCTGCTTGCTGGGAAGTTTACAGAACAAAATGTTGTCGTAGAAAATGAAGATTTGTCAAATTTATCAAATTGCTGATTTGAAATATGTTGCTTTTTATAAGTTTCTGATAAAATATCGGTTTGTTCCTGTCCAAATCTCTGTCATCTTACTTTTTGGGTTGCTAGGAAACCCCCTTACAAGGATGTGCAGCTGAAGGACAAAATTTCCTCCTTCCCTTACCTCTTTTCCACAACATAGAAAGACTGAAAGAAGACATGTCCATGAGCTGCCCTGGAGGCAATCCTTATTTTTAGACAAGGCTGAACATACAAGGGCAAACTTTAGACTAACTCTGGTAAATTCTGAACAGTGTCACAAACAAATGCTTCTGTAACTTTGTTAAAACCTACTTCAATTTTGTGCCAGTAGAGGTGATTTTGTCTTGAGGTTCTTCACCTCACGTGAGAAGGAAAATTCAATTTCACCATAAACTTTCTTAAAATTTTGCAATTAAGCTTGAAAAATCTTTGGCTGTGGTTTGGGAATAAAAGCAGGTTTGTGTAATGAAACCCCCAGATGAGTTAAATAATGCCACTTGTTCATTTTGCAGTGATTTCAAAGCATTATGCTGGTGGAGAATAGGTTTGATATTACCTGGTAATTTTCATTTCATTCTTTTAATAGTGGTGGTGTGTTCAGAAATTCTTTAGGTCATAGTATCACTCTCCTCCTGCTTTACTTGGCAATGGTCTGTATTCTTCAGCTGTTAAAATTATGAGGTCAAAGTTTAATCTTTCATTACCATGAAGAAATTGAATTATTGCTGAGAAAAACAGAAGGTCAGTGATACTATTAGTATCATAATACAAACGGTGTTCATACCAAGTTCAAATGCATTTTCTTAAGGGGAGAAAAAAAAAAAAGCAAGCTACTCTAAAAGAGCCAAGGTGTTGTACTTTGGTTTGCTGCTGGAATCCTCCTCCTCTAAAATCACTTTCCTACAATGGCTGTTTCCAAGCAGGCATCTGTAAACTCCCAACTGATACCTGCCCTCTCCTGGCATGATATGTCTTCTTTAATTTTTCTGCAGTTTGTCCTGCTTCTGTGCACTCTCTTTTTGTCTGGAGTGTGGTAGGCAATTATTGCTAACTGGAATACTCGGAAACATCACAGGAGATGAGAAAGTGTCAGAGAATAACCGGAGTGCCACCCTCCATTCTGAGAGAGAAAGGAATTGTTTGTATTATAATACTGTATTTTCAGTAAAAGTTGAATTCTAATTTTTTTTCTAGTTTAGATTCAAAGTGGATTGTTGTGTACTTTAAGTTTTATTGCTTTCATGATACTTTCTAGTCGAATTTGATATTGGGGAAAGTTTTTGAATGTACGTGAACTTAACTGCTGGTTGTGATAGCAGGGATCTCAAGGAGACCAGAGGAATGACCATTCAGTCCCTGAACGCAGCGGTTCACAAATCGAAGAGGAAGCACGGGTTGAACCCATCAAGAAATCCCAGCATCGCTCTTCCTCAAGCCAGCACCACAACCATCGCAGTGGTGTTAGAGGCCTTTCTAGGCAAGAAACTTTTGACTCAGAAACACAAGACAGCAGAGATTCGGCCTACGTAGAGCCAAAGGAGGACTACTCACATGAGCACGGTGACCACTATGATTCTCACAGGGATCACAATCATAGAGACGAGTCCCACGGGAGCAGTGATCACAGACATAGAGAATCAAGGCATCGCTCAAAGGAGAGGGACCGCGAGCAGGACCACAATGAATGCAACAAACAGCATAGTCGTCATAAATCAAGGGACCAATATTGTGACAAGGATGGGGAAGTGATATCGAAAAAAAGAAACGACACAGGAGGATGGAACAGGGATGTTTACATCCGTCAGTAACTTTTGCCTCTGGCAGTCTTGTGTTTCTCTGAAGTCTTGTAACAATGTCCCCTGAAAATATCTTTGGGTTCTTCACTGCAGAACGTATGGTATCTTTCTGTATGCCGATTTGTACTGCTGTTGCTTGCATAGCAATAGCATGAAATAGAATATTCATATACTTATTTTTTTGGTTAGTGCTATATGAATTAGCGTAGTACAACTGCAGGGTTCCTGATGTTGTACTATGCCATTTTTCAAGCTGTTTTTTGGTAGCTGCCACTTGAACAATATCTGTTGCCATCAAGGTGTTGTTAGTGTTTTTTAAGACAAGGTACATTTGATGTTTAATAACTTCCCATGTATTCGGCAAGCCAGAATCAGCACATAAAAAAAACCCTAAAATTTTTTGTCTGCTCTGATTTTTAATTTGTATGCACTTGATTTGCATATTGATTTAAGAGCCACTGTCTGTTGCTTGTACCTCTGGTGGACTCCATTTGAAGACGGAATTCAGTCTTGCCTTACACACAGGGGATCATAAAGTCCAAATCTATTTTCTATGTACTGGTACTGTGTACTGTATATACAGTTTATAAATGTTATTTCTGCAGACACCTTCTTACTATATAAGTTTGATCACACTGTTTTAGAGTCCTAATGCCAAGTCAGCAGATTTGCTTTTGAATTACTGGCAACTGGAACTAGCCTCATTTAGGAAATCTGTAACAGTGTTCAACCTAATACTTTTTCTTCTGTAGCAGAAAGCTTATACTTACTGTAAATACGAATGAGCGCTTGAGATAAAGGGTCTAACTCTTCTACCTTACGCTGTCCTTGCAAACCCGATTTTGCATTTTGAATTGATGGTAAAGGTAACGAACTTACCACTATAAATTATTCTTCTCTGTACAGGTCACGAAAATGCAATGGGCACAGCTTAATTTTTGTTCTATTGCCAGAATAATAGAGCACACGTGACAGAGGTGTGTATGTGAGTGGGTGGGTGGTGGATGCGTACGTGTGTATGTGCACGTTAGGCAGCAAAGTGTGAGAATCTACTGAAGAAAACAAAGGTTACTCAAAAGCCCAACAAGTCTGTTTCTTCATTCTATCTATTAATTTAAAAATCCAAATTGCAGTCAGGGAATATGAGGGAGTTTACTGACCCAGGTAATTGAGAAAGCATAAATCTGCTGGCTCTTTGTTGAGACTTCAGGAGAGTAAAAACAGGCAACTGTTACTGTGAGTGTTTCACTGGAAATGTAAAATCTCTGTGTTTTAGAGTATTTGTTTTAGTAAGAAAAGTTTACACAGCTTGTGGAGAGTTATTTTGTTGGAAAATAAATTTTTGTAGCTTCTCCACTTTTTCTACACTTGCCAATTCCTCTGCATTCCCACTTGGCAGCCAGCTCACTGCTTTTCCTTCACCTAAACTCTTGTGCTGCTGGTGAGAGCTTAGAAAAATGACTGTGACAAAATACTCTGTTAGGAGCTTGCTAGAGAAAATGCATTGACATCAAAGGGAGTGAACACAGTTTGTTTTGCACTGAACACCTGTTGCACTGGTAAGTGGGGGGAAATTCACTATTATTTTTGACTACAGGTTCCATACCCTTGCCTAGTGTAAAAGCTGTTCTGCACCACGTATAGTCTTTGTACTAATTGTATGAATGAAATACTTTTTGTATTTCACTGTAAATAGCACGTTATATAAAGACTGTAGTGGGATAATAATTAATTTAGCTGGAAGTTCTTTTTATTTATTGTTTTAGTTCTGGGAATATCAGCATTGCCTGATTTTGAGTATCATTTTAGTGAAATGGGTAAGGTATATGGCAGGTGCATGTTTTCTCCCATCTCCTATTCCAGCATCTAAGCAATTCAGTTTAACTCCCTTAAACAAAATCTGTCCTCCCTTTCCCTCTTCTGCCCCTCTCCTTGATGCTTTATATGCATTTTTTTACAACAATGTGAAAGAGTGAAATTCTGCTGTCAGGTATCTGGCCATTCCTCCCAGTACTGCTGAGTATTGTGGTTATTCAGGTGGCTTATTTGGCTTATTCAAGCCAAATATTCAAGTATTTGGCTCAAAGCGTGAACTGTGGAAAACACAAGGAAAAGGGTATCTTTCTAGAAATAAAATTCTCAGCATTTTTCTAAACATCACTCAAGGACTTTGTAGACAAAGGAAGCATAGGTAAGTAGATCTATGGATATATGAGAGTATATAAACAGTGACTTTTGATATGAAGGGATTTTCAGGATATTACTGGAAAATGGCATTGAAAGACTGTGTTGTTTGAATCATATCAGATCACATGTAAATGGGAAGAGTAAATGGAAGAGGAGTTATATTGTCTTGCTCTGTATAGCCTGGCTTTAGCTATTTTACCAGCTTCAGTAAATGCTGTTGTCCCTACAGCTGTTATATGACAGCTGTGTCCTCCAAGTGATCTGTGGATTCCACTCCAATACCTTGAATTTTTTTGTTCCTTTTTTTTTTTTAACTTTTGCTCCACAGATTGTTTATTTTCCACTTTTTTTAAAGTATTTTTAAAGGAATGTTTGGCAGAATTTCAAAGCTCTGAGTAGTGTATGAAAACCATGGAGTAGGTAGCCATGTATAGACAAATAAATGAGAAAATAAAGAGCATAGCCCAAGCCCTAGTATTTAAGTGTGGCCTTTATGGAATATAAATAGCTTGTCACAAAAAAAAAGGCATGTCCCAATCAAACTAACGAGAGAATTATGTTTTGTATAGTGCTGCTAATTACGTACAGACAACATACTAACAAACACATGCATTTCTTCGGCAGACTCACTCAGTAGGTTTTTTATTAGCCTTGCTAAGACACTTTCCTTCAGTTATTGTTTTAAGAGTGAAAAATCATTTCTAATGTGAGCTTGTAGTACAAATACTGCACAATACCACCTGCCTGCTGAGCACTACTTTGAAAAGCACTTTAACAGAATTATTTCAATAAGAAGCTTTAAAAATACTCCCAACTGGAGGACATATCAAAGGTTATTGTGATGAAACGTCTTTGCAAAGTTTTGCCAATAGAAAGTTTAATATTATTGTCTGCATTAGGATACTAATGAGTTCGTATTTCTGTATCTGGTTTCAGGAGCTTTGAATCTGAGGAATGGTAGAGGTCCCAGTGAGCTCCAGAGTCTTCTTATGTATGTGTGGTACAAAATAACCTGTAAAATTTCTATTCAAATGAGCTAAATAGATAATAAATCCAGTGAGACAGAAGGGAGGAAGATAAAATAATTGATACATAGGTCTTGACAGCTCTCACTTTATATTTTTCTAAAGAATTTCAGTACATGGAAGGAATGGAGTGCATTTTAACATTTACGTGTATGTATATTAGATGTTAACCTTATTTTTGTATGTCTTTTCAAATGAATACACATCACTGCTGTTCAGCAGCCCGAGTCTATCTTTTATCAGTTGCTTAGTGTCACACAGACATCATGGAAGAAAGAATTCTCAAGGAGGGACTGCAAGGAGGTGAGAGTAACAGTCTCCAGACCTGTTAAGGGACAGGACAGTGGGGATGAATAAGCAAACAGGCTTCTGCACAAAGGCAGCATCAGTAAGAGTTAAGAGCTGAAAGAAACTATTTTTAAATTGATCCATAAATCACTGCCTGAAAATTAAAAAAAAAAAATTCTAGAATACTCATGAATTCATCTTCTGTGTCTGGCATCAGGAGTTCAGAATTTGAGAAGAGTTCCACAAGCTTTGCTTCTCAAGGTGTAAAACTAAATAGTTAGTTTCTCCTAAGGATTTGACCCTAATTAATGAAGACCGGTTTTAAAGCCACAACAAGCTTGAGTGGAGTACCCGTTTTCACAGAAATCTGTAAAGTCTTAACATATAGCCCTTATTATAAATGGAGGATAAGGAAATTAAATTCTGCTTATCAAAGCCTGAGTAGAAATAGAGACCTATTTTCACTTCTCCCTGCGTATCTGGTTACTCACCCTATACATGCAGTTCCCACCCAGGTCTAACACCCTGCCCCTTAATACTTACTGTCTTTTATGAATTTGTTAGTAATCATTATTTCTAAGCTCTGTTGGTTTCTAAAGTCATATTCACGTTCTGTGACACCTGCAGAGGCTTTAGTGTCGTCCATTACTATTCCCTTAGCTGGAATGCAGTGAGTGGTGTGACTGCTTTTAATCAGTGTCTGTCCAAAGTAAAAAGGCTAGTGTAAACCACCGCCTGTGTTCGTTGCTAAAGCCTCGTCAAGATTTATTTTGTTTTATGGTTACGTTTGACCTCTGATTGCTTTAACACATCAGGCTGAAAGCTATTTCCCAAACGCTTTTGACTTTAATTCTATTCCGTCTATGAAAATAAAGCACACTGCAAAAAACTTTATTACATAGTCTAGAGGAAGAACAGAGAAATTATTTTTCAGAGTGTAATATAACATTTCTGGTGTACATTTACTTGTATTTATTACTTTATTGCAGATCTTTCACCAAAATTTTAGTTCTTCTATCATCTGTAAAATATGTGAATGACATTTTTATTGTGAATGTTTTTAAGCAAATGCTATTCAATTGAATTTTTTGCTTTGCAATTTGTCTGTAATTTATTTCCCCACTTTTATATAACAAACCATTACATATGAGCTTACGGTAGTTTTATAGACAGTTTCTTTTTATAACTTACCACCCTAGAGATGTGTTCCTACGCAGCCCCAAAAAAGATTTATATCAGATATAATAGAGATTAAGCTGGTTCTTCTAACTCATCTGTGTTCTCTTTTCTTACTCTATTCTTGCCACTTTTATCTATCTTGCTTACCTACTCCGCAGTGAATTCTAGCAGTACAAAATTGCATTTGCTGGTAAATTTTTTAGTCATGAACAATTTAAAGAACCACCTTTTTATGTTTAACTACCCACTCCGAAGTAATTTCATATTGATCACCACCACCAGCCTATTTCTTACTAAAATACTCTTTTCCTTAAAAAGCATATGAAATCCTATGATCTAAAAATTGGTGGACTCCATGACACTGAAACAGGAAAAAGCTGTATAATAATTTCATACTATAATAGGCTGCATATTTTAATACCTTTATATTGACCAAGAATAAATATTTAGATTTGGCACTATTACTGATCACTATTTCTGCAAATAGAGAAAACTACTTTTCAGACTTTCTTAAAGACAGGATCTGACTGCATGCCTAATCTATCTATTTTGTAGGGTTAATCTTTCATTACAATGACAACAACTTTTTTAAATTTAATATCTAAATATCTCATATAGTATATATATAAATACATATATATTCAGTTGTGCTTCAGCACCAAACACTGAAGCATAATGATTCAGTGTGTAAAGCATTCTTATCAGGAAAGTAATCCTATTATGTATTAAAAATATATATACACCATACATCAAAATGGCAGCAATGAGAAA
>NW_010521926.1:24341-35222 GCF_000687285.1 Phaethon lepturus
AAGAAGAGGAAAAAAAGAAGGGCATCCATCCAACTTTAGTCATCTAACTTAGCCAACCCTGTAGTCAAAGGAAGGACACTGTCTCCTTCAAGGGATGATTTGTAGCATCTTAATTGAGTTTCTGTTCTGAACTGCCTGACGGACAAGTGTCTCCCCTGCTGCTCTCCCGTTACCAACAGAGAGCAGGGCCTAGGGGAAGGAGCTGAGGCTTATCCCTTTAATATGCTAAGTGTTCTTTTAGTTCTAGCAGTTGACTTTTGCAGAAACAACTCTAGTAGTGAAAGTTCAGATATCAGTAATTTCTTTCAGGTGAAGTCTGGTCTGCAGTTACACTGGAATCAAATACAAGTCAGTTGCACCACCCCCCCCCCCCCCCATTTCTCGTACAAAATCAAGTGAGATTGCCTGCTTATCATTCAAAACTAAAGAAATTTGGGCAAGTCTCAACTAATCTTCCACTAAAAAGTCAGCAACCTTAATTCTTTCAAATTCAGCATTGCACAAATCCTGCTACTGAAACTGGAGGCAAATATCCTTACTTTATATGCATATGCAAATTTCAGTATATAATCTATGTGTGCTGATTAATGTTTACAGAATTTACATATTCTGCAAAAAGAAAATGCTTTTTTACTAGCACTGAGTTAAAGATTTCAACATGTACTTACAATAAGACTGATCCCTTTTGTTACCAAGTAATTATTTTAGCCAAATTTAAGACTAAAAAGACTGTAATTTATAGTAGGAGCTCTCATGATTCTAAATAGGATCTCGCACCTACTACTGGTGTAGTAAAGAATACTTTAAATATTCTTTAGGCGTGTTGTGGTTAATGGCAAGGAGTGACCAACAAAAGTAGACAAGAATGCCATCCTCCTATCCTGCTAGGACAGGCCTTGCAGAGGAGGTACTAGCCAACCTTGGCAGAACTGAAGAGGGGACGTTTGTTTCGATAACAAAACATTTATAGCAAATACAAGTAAGCAACCAGGCTACTGAGAAACAGAATTGTATAAATCCTTTTGATTGTGAGCAAATGCAAAAGCACTTCTGGCAGTATAAAGACAAATTATAAAAGAAGTATTGCTCTTCTTAATACAACCAAATAGTTGTGTGTGAACAGACAGACTTTTTTCATACAATGCTTTTAAAAACTGGAAATTGGTGAGTGAGAGGGAAATAACAAAACAAACGCAGATGGCAGTTTATGTTTTTGAATTGTACTTACCTCTTCCCTCTAATTTTAGTGCTATTGTCAGTTCCAGCAGTACTGCGAAAAGAGAATACTGTTCAAATGGAGAACGTATCTGGAACTGAAGCAGAATTTTCAAATACATCTAACACCTTTAAGAAATTTAGATTATTAAAACTTTGAGCAGTGTAGTAAGGCAGTTCTCATTAGCATGCTTTCCCAGTTTCAACTTTCATATGATTTTAGGCGGTGATGCTTTTGACCAATAAAGATTTAATATTCTTAGTTGTTTGAAAGGGTGATTTGCAACATTTCATATGGTATTATGCATTGTTTTCTGTCTTTTGATATATTAATCACGAGTGTAGCCCCTTCTGTTGCAAATGTTTGATTTTAAAATCGTCACTTGTCAGCCAGTCCAGTAGGCTATTTCAGAACCAATACAGTTTATGCATGGGAAGTTTGATGTTGAAACAATATTTATTTACATTCCCAGAGTGAGATGGTTTAATATATTCATGCTGCTATAAAAGACATGCTACAAAGCCTAATCGTATTTTGTGTATATACTATGTGTACAGAGAATCTTGCTTGTATTAAAATAAAAGAGAAATGAGGTTCTAAGTATCAATTTATAAAAGTTCTTTGTACAATGTTACAGTTCATAAAGCACTATTTAATGAAACATTAACTGCTGGTAATCCTCCATAGAAACTTCCTTTTCCAAAATTCGTGGTAATAATTCTCGCCTGTTTTATTTATGTTTGCATTTCATAAAGTAACTTATTTCCCCTCCCAGAGAAACCCCATTGCTACACTTGCTGCACTAGATAAGCATAGTTTCCATGGGGAAAGGTAGAAAAGACAGCAGTATGAGTGAACATACTTGTCATTCATGTACGGACCTGTAAATACGATGGCAAATGGAGACTTAAAAATGATACTGCCCTTCCCCCAACCATGACTTTTTTTCCACAACCTGTGGCTCCTTCCCACTGCTCCCATAGCAACCCTGCCGTCAGCCCGTTGGCTTGGCAACGTCGCGGCAGTACCAAACACGCTTCACATCTGAGCTGTTCTTAGACTCACAGAGGTATTTTTTTTCGAGCTGCATTCCTAAATGCTTATTTACTGTTCGATTTAATAAATCTTGCAATAAAAAATCCTATACAGTCCTTATTTGCCAGTGAAATCAGATCATCTTCCCTGGAACCTTGCAAAGAATTAATATCCATTCCTTGCAACGTCGCAGCAGATGGATCAAATCTCTGCAGCAGCTTCAACTGATCAAGCGACAGTCCAGCTCCCCTCATGCCTTCTCCTCCAATGTGAGGTTCCTTTTTGAGTAACAAAAAAAGCAAATATCGCATCAGTAAAGTTCTTAAGTGCTACTTAAGTCCTAAATGTATTCCGCTGAGTATATGCAGAGCTGCGTAACTGTTCATGTGGACAAGTTCGGTTTATGTCATTCACACCAGGAGAGGATTTAGAAGTAATGTGTCCCTTCTTCTCATGTGTTCATCTGGCCAGTATGTATACAAGCATGTATATGAGGTCCAAAGTACTTTGAGGAGGTGGTGATGCCCCTAATCCACTTCAGCCCAGTAGTTTAGAGCACTTACTATGGACAGGTATACAGGCCTAAATTCATTACTCAAGGGACTGAAACATCACAAGAAAGCTGTTACACCAGACGATAAGAAGGTGTAAAGGGTTTAGGTTGCCACTTTTAGATGATGCAGTGCTTCTGTGTACTGACTAACAGCTATGATTTAAGTCAAAGATAGCGATTCCTTAGACAGTTACTAATGTGCGCAGTAACAGTAGTAGAAATACCTGGATTCTTTACATTAAAAACTTCAACTGGAGAGACTGAAAGTCCCAGTCCAGAATACTTTGCTGCCTGAAGAGGCATCATTTTGGAAGATGATGCAGCAGAAAAATCTGAGCTTCAGATACAATTAGACTAACAGGTAAATGGGACTACTGTTACATGTGTATGTATATGAGGCAGAGAAAGAAAGAAAGGAACAGCTTAGGTATCTGAATTCAGGAGATGACATTTGACATCAAAATCCTGGAGAGAAGGGCTTAAACTCACAGCCCTTTTCTCAGCATTTCCTGTGAGTAGCCCTGACTGCTTTTTATTGAATATACCGATTCCTGGAAAAAAATTCAAATTGTTAGGTGCATTGTTCTTTCAATGTGTTCAGCAAGGAGATAGAACCATGCAAAAGCTGGCATTGCAATATCAAAAATAGATGTCCTTTGTAAATCTAGTCTAGCGTAGTCTATAGTGCAGCCTACAGCAGAGTATTTTTGAGCCATCACACTTTGCTAACACATGAGCTCACCCAGTCAGCACATGATGCGAGGTAGTTGCTTAACCAAGTACTATGTGCTGTAAAGCTGGGCAGCCAAGAGGTTGCAGCCTGATTCTTCTCTTCCTTTCCCTCAGCAGGATTGCAGTGCTTTCCAGGTAAGAGACAAAAAGAGGTGTCCATTGCAAATTGAGAATAAATAACATGAAAGGGAGACGGGGGTAGCGACTTGAAGTACTGTAATAGAAGGATGGAAAGGTAAAAGTCTAGGGAAAACAGTATTACACAGGGTTAAGTGACTTGCTCAAAGACCAATTTTTTCCTCTACCTTTTCCCTTTTCCTTCCAGTGAAGTTACTGCATTTAAGCTGATAATACAGTATCTCCTTTGTAAACCACTAAGAGGAAGTACGTACATTTGCACAGACAAGGGATCAGCTGCCATGCAGTAACTTCCACCTACGAGATCAATGCTTATGGCTTTATCTCCTGTTTTTTCCTTACCCAACATGATTCCAGGATCTGTTGCCAAACTGAGAAAATGGGAGACAGTGGACTGGGTATATAAGGAGGTGTCCACTGAGAGACTAAAGAATATGGGAAATACATAAAGGAACAGGAGGTAAGTCGACCCCAGACTCCAGTTTCCTATTCACTGGAAAAGATCACCTTAGTTTACACTACTGGGGATCTGATTATAAGATACTATAAACTATCTGTGGGTAAACAATTCAGTGCCATCTCATCTAAAATACAAGCTTGATTTTTACAGTTTGAGCATTTGTGTGTGAAAACTAGTGCTTTAGTCAAGACTGGCATTACTGGCGAGAGAAAGTCTATTAAAACAGAATTAATCTTGCGTTTGAGTTAATAGAGCTTGTGTTTTGCTTTGTCATTCTATCGAGAACATTTTTATGCTGTTAGGTAAAAGATACAAACTTGGTTGAAACAGCTGGAACTGAAAAATTCCTAGTAAGTGGATGCTGAGAGGGCAGGCAGAAGAATCCTGGCATACAGTCTTTTCAGAAAAGCTTCAGTTCTGTTGAATCTTTACCAGCCTTCATATAATTTCTCATTGTACACCTATTGTATATATACTTTTTTTAATACCAGTTAAAAGATGCATCTAAATTTCTTAAGACGGGTACAAGTCATCACAGAATGTCTAAGTAAGCTAAACAGGTATCAGTTAGATGTTTCCTCAAAGCTATGATGATAAATAATCAACCCTCCCAACTCATCACATCAGCAAAGAGGAAGGGACATGCATATGGTCTGATGATAAACTCTCTCAAGGTACCAATAAAGATAACAAGTATTTTTGAAACGTATACGGCGTAGATAAAAAATTGTAGTACCTCCCTAAATATTACCTCCTCCCAGACATCTTAATGGTAGGCACTGAGTCCAAAAAAGACAAGGTTACATTCTTGGGACACTGAGCCTGAAATAAATTTATTCCCTCATTCCTTTACATAACACAAAAATAGCTCCCATACATATAAAATCCTCCTTCCTCAAAACACAAGGTTCTTTCCATTTATCTCCCATACTTTATGCAAATCTTCACTACTTCAGTGGCATTAATAAAAAACGCCATTTTTAATTTTCATCCTCTCCTGTGAATTTTCCCCCTCTCCTGTGAATGTGCAAAAAATGAGAACGAAATATATGCATTAAAGAACAATTGCAAGATAAATTTTAACCTGTCTTAACTATCTTTTGTCCCTGTTGTGTTTTAAATGACTGTTGTACAAATCAAAACAACCACAGTACACAGTGGGGAAACTACTTAGTGATCCCTAAATGAAGCTTAATTAAATACGACAATAGATTTAAAAGAGCCTCAGAAATCCTTACTTTATTTCTATCCACAGCAGTTAAAATTGTCTGCAGTGAAAAAGAGATTTATTGATAGTAAATATAGTGTGTAACTTTACAGTGCCAAAACAAGCTCACTGGATTGTGTGAAGTACCCTGGAAATACTATTACCTGTGGCTGAAGCTGGAGGCATGGAAAAGTTTTCAGGGCCCAAGCAACTTGTTCCTCATTTTCAGAGAGTGTAATCGTACACGTACTATATACTAAAACACCTCCTGGCTTCAGCAATTTCACTGCCTACAGGGAGAAATTAACAATAGTTCAAATTATTTTAAAATGCAAAAATTTTTATATTAAGCAATATTAATCAAGAAACCATTAAGCTATAATATTAAAACTCAGCACTTAATTAATCTCAAATCTTTCTGTGTAAGACAGGCATTAGGCTACTAATTCTTCTCAGCGAATACAGCAAAGGATCCCATGGATTAGAAAGTTCTTCTTTCCAAATCAGCATTATAGCTCATGCAGTTTATTAACACCATTAAGACGATTCACCTTGTAAGGTTTGTTATTTGTACAGCTCTGCATACCCCAGATAGATTAGTTCTGTTTTCATCATCTGCTGCCAACCGTGGATACACAATATTTTTATCAGCGATACTAGATGTCAACTGTTTCTGTATATTTGGCATGGAAGGTATTTCTAGGCTGCTTTTCAAGCTGTGCTTCATTTTGAATATGTGTAATTCAGATTTAGACAAGTTTCATGAAATCTTGTCGTTCAGCGTAAGCCCAAGCACACTCCTACTAGCATGAAAAGTTGTAATACGGCCTGCTGGCTCTGTACTCCATCTCATAGCCCACGCAGTACTCACAGTACCACTGCAAGGGAATCTTCTTCTATGCAGTGAAGAGTCTGTGCTGCTGCAGAGAAAAGACTTTAACCTGCTCTGTGACTTAGACCCTTGCAATTATTCTGAATCTGAACTGTTGAAACTGAAGGAATAAAAAAACACGTACAAAGGTTTTTATTTACTATGGCTTATATATACCTTTCCCACGCTCCAGTGAATTGACTTTACCTAGCAACAGATATGGTGGAGCTGAGAGGTTAACAGAATCCTAACACTATCTTCTTTACTTAACTGCTAAAAAGGTAGGGAAAATGAGGCACCATTTTTTGGTATGAAGTTTTATGCTGCAAAAGCATTTATGTTCAATTTAGCTTATCTATTCAATGATTAATACATACCACAGTGAAAAGTTTGCGCTGTAGTGGCTGATAAGAGGTCACTTCCTTTAAAGTTGAGGAATAAGCCATGTTTGGTCTCTGTCCCATCCCACTACATGGAGCATCAAGAAGAATTCGATCAAATGACTCTGGTAAGAATGGAGGTCCTTCTGTAAAAAGCAGATAGTAACGTAAAATGTGTTTGCTTCTTTCCTTGAGACTTCACCATAGATAAGGACAAGATGATATTGCTTCCTTGACAGAAAATATTTATGTTCTATAGATAGTGTCTGCAAAAGAAATCCCAGCTAGAGACAAGTCTGCTGCTGGTACATTTCATCTCCCAGAAAACTAAACAGTTTTAGTTCTGTGAGCTCAAACAATGCGTGATCCCTTTAGGCAATAATGATTTTAACCTTAATTTAATAATTTGGAAGTAAAATGTAAAAGTAATCAAACAAAAATGTTGAAATATGATTGGTCAGAGGTGCTGGGTACAGAGTTGTACATACAGGCTGTAATGAACCACAGTCAGCTCATAACTGAACCAGTGTGCAAGTCTTTACTGAGAGAAGCCTATAGTTAACCATTAAGACTGTCTTAAATAATAATAATTGGACTGTCTGTACAATAACTATTTCTTGCAATGCATATATATCTGTAGAAAACAAAGCACTTCTTAATAACATGAAATATTACAAGTTCTAATGCATGACACATGCTGTCTCCACAGCAGAACGATTCAGTAAACAAGGACTGTGAGGACAAGAACAATTTCTGAATATTACCTGTATAGGATAGAGAATATGTAACTTCTATATGCAGAGCCTATCCTTTCATCTGAATCCCATTGGCTCAACAGCCCAAAAGTTTTTATTACCTTAGTGTTAGAGAGACTCTTCAGCTCGGCATCGCCAAGACCGAAGTGGGTCCATATATGTATCTGTGAGTAACCAATGAGGAAGAGAGCCATATACATGCTTTACTTCCTTTTCTCCTCCTGTTCCTCAAATACTCAAGTTAGGTCACACGTGGAAACAAGTGAGTGACTTCATACTACTGCTACCTAGCTTGTTCCAGTGCTACAAAATGTGTCTATCATCTGATTTATCTACTTCTGATCCATTACTGCAACATTCAAAATACATGTCTTATTTGCAGGGATGTACAGAAAAGTCTTCATGATCTCTCAGCATTACAGCTAGCTCTTGTTCATCGAAGTGCTACATACCACCTATAGTATTTTATGTTCATAGAAAGACTATTAAGAAAGTACCTTTATTCCTCCAAAGCAGGAATAACTACAAGGCATAGGGACAAGGAAGGGGAACTATGCAGCCTGATTCCTACGTAGGCTAACCAGCAGCTGGGATAAAATAGAGTGAGAAAGAACAGCATACTTTGCACAACAAACTAAAAATAATCAAGATAGCAGATACCGTTTAAATCGTTCCATCATGGGAACAGAACCAGTATCACAAATACAGCACTTCAGAAAAGCAAATGAAATTAACTTAAAATAATACACTGTGCTTCTATAGAACCTTCCCCTGAACAGCTGAATAAACATCAATGAACTAAACCTTGCAGCACTCCTGGGAGTTAGGTATTAATAACCCCATTTTACAGATGAGGATTCTGAGGCAGCAAAGCCAAGCAAAAATAATTTTTTTCTCACACTAAGTCAAACAATTCAGAGTATGGGGTTAAACGTTATCACGAAAGAAGTTTTAAGGCTTCTTCAGTCTTTGATATTATCTGGGAAAGAAATGCATTTCCTTTGAGCATCACAAGTTGTGATAAGGACAGACAGTTTGAGTTTTCTATTTGCTTCATGGAGAAGCTGATAATAACAGAGTAGAAAATAAAAGAGCACTCACAGTGCTGAAGCAACTTAGATACCTGCCAAGGTTTTAAGGACTTGTAAACCTGTGGCAGGTTTAATACTATTAGTGCAAAACAGATTACTATTTTCTTCCAAAAGCTACTACTACCGAAGTTGTTTACTTTACCTTGTTCATCCTCTCTCTTCTCAACTGAAAGTGCCTTTGTTCCATCATAGCAAAAGGCCTTAATGCAATTCAACTGTAGCGATTCAGCATTCTGCTTGATTTTTTTGACCTTTTTAGCAATCTTGTCCATGGCTATTACTTCACCCTGAAAAAAACCCAAAGTTTTTATCAATAGAGATTAAATGAATGTGCAGTTCTTGATATCCTCCCCCCACCCCATGAGCAGTGTAATTAATGAGGCTTAGTTTTCCCTACAGAATTTTATTATTCTTAAATCCACACTCCAGTAGTCCTTGTTCCCCCATTATTTTCCATGATATCTGCATTAGGCTAGATGTTAGTTTGGAAGCTGCACGCATTCTGACTGGCACTAGCTGCTTGGCACAGTCATTCCCTAAGGTACCCTATAATGTCTGACTTTTGGCAAGTGGTTTTTTTGTTTGTTTCTTTTTGCTTTGAACTGTTTTACTGTGCACTAAGTTAGGTAAAAATGTAATAATTTGAAATAGGGTGGAAGTCTCAAATACATGGTAAAATAGGTCAACAGGTTTTAAATTTGCATGGAGATGGTAGGAAACATGATCACATACAACTCAGGACTGAGGAAATGAGGCCCACAGTCACGCCTCTGGCTTGCTCAGTCTCATAACATACTGTTAGACTTGCAGTAGTTGTCACTCAAGTTACTTTGGGAAATAATGTAAATACTGGAATAAATTTAGATATGGGGGGAGGGGAATCACAATTACAAATTATTCCTTTTATGTAAGAATAGGATTTCTCTTTTCCTCTCCCAAGATAAATCAAAACAGACACACACCACTATCTGCTAGATGAAATCTGTAAACACAAAGGAAACGAAGCAGTAGCATCAGTAAAATCCAGAACAGTTATACTATCTTCCAAAAAAGATAGACTTGCTATAGCAAATAGAAGCTGCTGAGAAAACATGACAACTTTTTCCTACCTGGTGATGGCTCTCTAGAGACTTATGGAAGGGTAACATGACTACGACAGTGTAAAAAAAAAAAACAAACCAACCAAAAAAACCCCCACCAAACTTCAGTAAAGATAATCTGTTGACTGCATGTCATGTTAGCCAACGTGCAGGTCTAGAACTGAGAAGTATAAAATTATTTGTGTTGTGGTGATGGTGTCCAGCCTTCAGCTACTGTGAGCCAAATCACCTCTTACAGGAACACTCAATGACCATGTGCTACTGCTGCTATCACCATTCAACCTGTTGCCCTTGTGCTTGAAAGTTGGGTCTGTTCCTAAAACAGTGAGCTTGCTGCACGTGTGATGTACTGTGGATATAAAGAGGTAAGTCCTTCTGAGAGACTCTCAGAAAAAAGAACAAGCTGGAAGAAAACAGTTCTTCCTACCCTGGGCCATGGTAGCCACTGCTAGAACAACTTCCTCAAAGACATCTGGAAAAAACGGTGGTCTGGACTGAGATCCAGATAATAAATTCTCAAACTTTAACTATTTCCAATTCCTATTTCAAAGCTCTTAACAATAAAGAGTAATTTTACATTTCAATAATCTCATCTAAAACCAATATACTAATTTTTACAATTAAATAAAAAAATATGACTGATTCAAATATTCTGAAATGTTAATGATTTAATATACTGTCTATGGAAATTTAGTACGGAAAACCTGTGAATGGAACTTAAGAACCAAAAAGCAGTGCAAATTTACCAATATATTGTCTCCGTGTCTTATGTTAAAAATTATATACTCAGAAAAGGAAAACCAATTCAGATAAATTTCGGCATCTGTATTCTTAATC
The DNA here is from genome assembly GCF_000687285.1 of Phaethon lepturus. Classification (NCBI taxonomy): domain Eukaryota; kingdom Metazoa; phylum Chordata; class Aves; order Phaethontiformes; family Phaethontidae; genus Phaethon; species Phaethon lepturus. Next base: position 34,717 of record NW_010521926.1, read on the forward strand.
TTTACCACTTCAGCTGGAGGTAAGCACAATCCAATTATTTAAAATGACTACGGAAAAAAAGTTATGTGAAGTTATACAAAATGTACATACAGAGATGGAAAAAGTATAGATGTAAATGAATCCATGAGAGAAATACATGCTTTTACAGACTTCGTTTATTTATGACACAGAAATTCTTTACTGGAAGCTTTATAAATCTATCTAATAAATGTCTAATGACTGTCTAATGCATGTTTAATGAATGTTTGCAAACTTTCCGTACTGAGGGAAGAAACACTTCAATAAGCAAACTGTCACAGAACTGCACACATGTCTTTTCTAAATACGTACACATCATTACACACTCTACCTTCCCACTAATGCACAGATGATTGAAGTGCCATATAATGTAACTGCAACATTTCTAAATAATTTTATATATTCTAATAACCATATTCCAATATGGTTATATGGTAATTCCGATATCCACATTCTTTTTGGCTTTTGTGTTATTTTCCTCTGTCTTT
>NW_010521926.1:35253-50182 GCF_000687285.1 Phaethon lepturus
TTCTCATATTGTTACTTTCTCATGAGATATTTTTGCGTTTGTGACCTTCTACCTTAGAATGACAATTCAGACTAGAAATTCAGTCCAAGATCGTATCTGTACTGCATAATTGACAATTTTTACCACGAAGAAAGTTAATTGGATTAGGAACATTTCAAGTACGTTTTTGTACAGAGTTGTGCATTCTTTTGCACACAGTAGAAACCCCTGATTTCCATGTATGCTCAGTTTCATCCAGCTTATTCCTGCATAACTTTGCCTTGTGTGTTACGAATTCTTCCATTACAAATAAGTCAGTAACATTTAAAAAGTGAAATCAAACATATTTCAATAGGTCAATTTGCAGCAAATAAGGTTTTAAATGTGATGATGATGACTATTTGATAGAGATAGTCTGTGCCCATTTCAGTAACTCTGACATGTAGCAAAATATATTGGTTAGCAGAACATTCAAATATTAATTGTTTGCTGCTGTAAATTATCTGTGCATTCTACAGCTAAATGAAGTGAGCTGTGCCAATGAACAGTGGTCAGACTTTCCTCACTGAGACAGAAAATGCTCAGTGATTTCTCTTACCTGGTCATGCATTAATGTTGCAAGATGGGTTGTTTTTCCTCCAGGTGCAGCACACATATCCAAAATTCTCTCTCCTGGTTGAGGGTTTAAAATATGGCTCACAACCACAGAAGGCAAGTTCTATCATAAAAACAAATACGGGAGAATTCAAACCTTATGTCCTGTATCAAGTCCTGTATTAAGGAATGACAAACTTGTTGAAAGAAAAATTCGTTCAGCAATGAAGATACCTATGATATTGCTGTCAGTTCCTTAACAGAAAATGAACCATTTGGATTATAGAAAAGAGACAGAATAGGTCAGAAGTCTGCAGTGGCTCCTTTTTTATTTAAAGCTATATATGAGTACCTATAACTGAAGCTTAAGGGTTCATGACTACAGAGACTACACTGCTGAAAGTCAAAATAAAATAAGCTGATACTGTCACAGACACAGAGCAACTCTGTATATTACAAATATTTTATATTGACCTGTTTATTGGAACATTTACTATATGAACATACTGTTGTAGTATAGTAACGAACAGTAAGACCAATAGGAGGAGTTTAAACTTGCTGAATTAAGGTACCAAGAAGCCGAACAGCTATCTTAATATTATAAACAGAACAGATGCACTGAAGAGAAATAATACGCAATAATTGTGCACAGTACTGCATTTTACACAATATGGAAATATTCTGAAAGATTCTCTTCTAACTTGATTCAACACAAAGGTATAAAAACCTTTTAAATTTGTCTTTACTACGTGTCGTCTTTGGCTAGCTCCTACTTAACAAGGTTTTATTTGAGATAAAATTGACATCTGCTTTAAAAATTAAAATAACTTTTTTTTTTGGAAGGCTGGACAGCTTGATTTTGTTTTAAACCCCGCGTCTAAATCATCATATTTATATCAAAGAAATACAATACCATTATTGGCACTCTAATTGTCTTAGAAATCTAATTTAGGTGTTTACCTTATCTTTTTATGGCAGCAAACTGAAATCAAGAATTTTACCTGATCTAAGAAAACTAGAAAGATTGGTAATTTCATCATCCTATGTTTCAACATAGCACAGCTGGCAAATTGTCATGTCTGATTATTGCTTTTAATTAGTTTTATTGGGGAGGAAAGGTGTCACAAATATTAAAGGTGTGAAAGGAAAAGCTAGCTTGAAATAAGTTCTTAAGTTTTATAACAAAAAATACAAAAAAATTTGTGATACTTTGGAAGCTGTACAGTTTTATGGTAAGAAGTAGTAAAAGCTGTGCTAATGAAAGATTTTTCATGGTTATTTTGTTCGGGTAGATTTTTTTCATTAGGGCTAAAAAGATACGGATTTTTCTATTCAACTTAAAGTCAACCTAATATTTGGAGATATTCCTGATTATCTACAGAAAGATGTACCCTGAAAGAGGTTCATTATTTCAGAGTTCATAGACAGATTCCAAAAACTAGAAGTTCTAGGCAGAGTATATGTGCAAAAAGAATTTCTAAGTTTTGAAGTTAATATCTCCTAAGTCACTTTGAAGTCCCTTATATCTCAGACGCAGTATGGTTAAACCACCTACATGTAGATACTGACTTCATTCTAAACACTTTGTTTTCTTTAAATACAAAGAGTAAATTAGGTGCCATTATACACAATGAATATATAAGGTATTAATCTGTGCTTAGAGGATATTCATTATTCTGCAAATAGTATAGACTTTTACTTTGGTAAAAAAAACCCCAACATACCTGTAAAAACAAATGACTGGGGAGCACATTGTCAAATGAAGGACTAAGATAGACTGGCTCTATCATTTTTACGCCCATCCCACTGAAAAACACAGGAAAAAAAAAAAATCTCAGCTACTCAGATTTATAATTTTTAACAGTATTCAATTAAAATCATTACACTTACAAATTGAAACTTGAAATAATAATCTTACAAAAATGAAAGCACTTATAAATCAACTGAGAAAAATATTTTTACAATTTTGTAATCTGATATTCTTTAAAATTATATCATTAAGTTGGGTAAACCATAACAAAAAATGTGCTACATTATAAATTGGAACTATCTGTAAAAACTGCATACAGCAAATTTATCATTTTTGTACACAAGACAAACTGAGATAGTGTAAAATCTTGATAATGTAAGGAAATGCATAAAAACAGATTTAAATATGTTAATTTCTATCCATAACTGCTTTTGCCTCGCCGTGTGTGCACTAGGGCACTGGTATATGATATTCTACTTAGATTTTCCTCCATTTTTCTAGCCAGTCTGAGATTTCAGTCAAATAACTAAAGAAATTCTATTTCAAAAGCCTTACAGGAACATTGATTTGCCTACAAAGCAAAGGTTTGAACTTAGAAGCGACCTAGAAGCTTTAAATACGGATTAAGTTCTGGCACAGATTTCATTAAGACAAATGTACAAGGAAATGGACAACAATAAAAACAAGAAAAAACTGAGCCAAAAAACAATAGATTACTGAAGATAACTGAATAAGTATTATTTTGCATATGCACTGCAGAGTCCAACAAGAAGAAGAATATGGAAAGCAAACTTGCAGACACCAGATGTAGTGTTACATACTGCCATTCCACGTCATCAACTCAGCAGGTATATCCTACCACTACTTCTACTATATTTAAGCTCTAATAAATCAGAAATCCTCTGACAATGCAATCCTGTTTGCTGGATCTTTTGTAGTTTCTTTTTGGAATGTAAAGTCTCGGTCATTAATTTGATATCCATGCTCTTCTACACTGCTTTTCATGTGTGTTTTAGATGACAGAAGTGGAACAAACCATACACTTTGGCAACAAAATAGAAAAGCAAGTAATCTTGAAATAGATAACCTTGGCAAATGCCATCAATTTTTTTTAAGATATCTGACCTTATGTTCTCTCCACTGCCCCACCAAAAAAAGCCCCTACAAATATTTTTAGAAGATGGAGAAATCGACAAGGCTGCACCTCTGTTCCATCCAAATAGGGAAGTGGTACAGAACAATTTACCCAATTGCCATTTTGCCACAGTGAGAATGTTTTTCACTTCTGTTTGTTTTATATTATTGAAGTCATATGCTAAGCATAAATTATGAAAAGGCTCCCATTCATTTCCTCCTACCTCTCAAGTAAACTAGTATCTGGATACCACAATGAAACTAAATGTTGAGTCCGCTAATACTTATTGTAGTACTTTAATGATAACTGCCATCACATTGCCGCTACCTTAGTTGTGAAGTTCCAGAAGACAGCAAGAGGCACAATTCTATTATATTCCCAGAAACTAACGCTTCCCGAAAAATACTGGAAATCCCAGCATGCAACACAGGTCTGTGAAAGACATCCTGTGGTTTCACATAGGGTACAGAACATTTCAAAATGTCTTCCCATCTTCTTCCTTCCCTTTGCAAAGTTGTAGGTGGAGATTGCAGTTACAATGTACTTACTTCAATGGGCCACTTGAACTAAAGATTTCACTGCGACTCAGTTCTGAAATCCCATTTCCAAGGAAAACTTTCACTCCTTCAAATTCTTTGGCTCCTCTTTTACATTTCCCTTCAATATCTGAATACACTGAGACCAGATCTCCAGCTTTCATAACTGCGTAAAGAAGAATGGAAATGTTGAGATTGATATCATACTTGACAAGACAGCAGTGACCAAGTAATTTAGGATTTTCAGTAGACTACTTACTTTGACTCCTATATCATAGCACAATTTAAACTTCCTTAATAATCAAAAATAAAGATTAACTGATACTAGGCTTGAAAGTGTGTATGTGAATGATGGCTACCAAATGACTAGAGCTATTAAGAGACACAAGGTTACAAATCAGACAGCATGTCTTGTTTTTAAAGAGGCTAAACAAATCTTCATTTTATTTATTTTATCACTGCATGGTAACCCATAAGTTTTAAGCACACTCTTCGGGATTTAGTCCTCTGTGTGTGCTCCAAGCACTAAAAGTACATCAAACAACACTGGTTCACACTTACTGTACAAAGACAATACTAAATTTGTCTAATGACCTCTCAATAGCTAGGTAGAACATAGCTGTAGCTGCTTTTTCTCTATTGCTTTGATACAAGTGATTATATACTGTTGTTGAAACAATTTTTCTAGTGGCTCTCTTCCTTTTAAAGGAACTGCTGTCCTTAATAATCCCCTAAAAGACTTTTACATCTCAAATTAAAACCCTCCAGATCAGTAAAATATGGAAATATACACCAAACACTAGAAGTGTAGTCCTAGGGACTTAACAAACTTTCTCAGCTAGAACAAAAAAAGATGGAAAAGGTGGATCGTTTAGGTGATTTTGTAGAACAGTGAGCAAGCTCTATGCACTGACTGGCTACAAAATATGCTTAAGAATAAAGGCCTCCACTGACAGCAATAAAAAATTTCCCAAAATTACATTTCTGATGTGTCTCTGACTGGCTGGAGCGACCAGAAAATATGACAAGTAAGACTAATAGCAGTTCAGCTTCCCAAGATTTCTTTGAATTGTATTTAGGAATCTTTTTTTCCATTTTCAAGTGGCCTTCTGAACATGCACAAATGCCCTGAATACTTAAATGGTAATATTTGTTGGGTAGTCACTAAACATTTCTTTTTTTACATATCTTCTTTTTACACAATGTGAAACAAAAGATTACATGATAGCCTACTGTTCCTGTCTACTTAAAGTTCACTGAATAAAAACTTGCAGCAATTTAACTCTTCCACCAAGCATATATATCATTTGCATATATGATTTTTTGCAGTATTCAAACATAAAGGACTTTATTTCATTCTGCTGACAACCCTCCTTTCAAACTGCATTACTATTGTGTGCAGTTCTTAAGCTTTTTGTAGCTTATATTGGCATTCCATAAACATAAAGCTTAGAGTTTGATTAGTTAAATTAAACTCAAAGCCCCCTGATAATTAGTTTACCCTCATTTGGGTTGCAAGTTCAGTGATTAAATGGGTGTTCTTGCCATACTCTTTTTTTTCTCCTAGTTAGGCCATCTGTGCTTAATACAGCCTTATTATATTTGGCCTCAAGTGGGTAGCATGCCCTTTTATTTTATGTTATTTTCCTATCTGCAATTCCCCTGAAGTGTTTCTAAAGTTTTATAGTATCTTTTCTTTTGAGTTGATGTTGCATGCATAATAACATGCAGCAATTATGATAAATCACTAGTTGACTCAAAGAGAGATTTGAATATTTATGAGGTTGTCTAAATAAGCAGTTTCAACAACCGCTACGGCAATATACTTATTTCATTATCAAGTCCTAGATTGAAAAACATTCCTGTTCAGTGAATTGGACTTAAGCACATGCTTAAAACTTCTTGAAGATTTATTCCTGAAGGGGAATGAAGTTAAGTGGCTAGATAAATGCTTAACTGACTCACTTTGTTTAATAATAAGAACCATGATGATTAGTAGATCTCATCACAATAGAATAATGAGGTGAATCATCCAAAATTATACTGGTTTCACATAAAGTTAATTTTATCTTTAAATAATAAATAAATAAATAGGCTGCTGAACACTAAGCATGTATACGTAGATGTTTTTATCTTGTCTCATAGGCATTGAAACAAAAGTTTCCATTTCTTAATCTAACATTAAAATTGAAGTTGTTTTCTCATCAATAGAAAAAAAACTTTTTAATAGAACTCTCATATACAAACAATATCAAATGAATCACCTAATGGATTACAAAAAGAAAATCTGTTTTGTTAGATCTGTAACGTAGATCTGACAGGATCATGAAGGCAAGTGCCTTTGTGACTGAATGAAGAAATAACATAGCTGGAAACAGTATCTAATAAATAATCAACATACATCCAGTTACCATCCAGATGTATCTATTGTAGCACTCCTTTTTTTTTTTTTTTGATGACTGGAAAGCAGCAAATTTCTGTGACTTTATTCTACTGAACATTCATATTAAAAGTTACAGTATTCAGTAGTAAAAATCTCTTTAAAAGCCAGGTTTTACTTTGAACATACTCTTTAAAAAGATTTTCAGATTAAAACAAGAAAACGAAATCCTTGAGAACTAATGCTGCAGCTAGGAATTATGTATGGAGAAAGGAACTTCAAACAGGCCAGGTGAGAAATAACTACATATACCTTATTACAAGTGTAATGCAAAAATAGTGAAAAACTCCCAAAAAAGCCAGAAAAACTTTAAAAAAAATGTATTCCCCATAAATTACAACGGTAAGATTAATTTCAGCTGTGAATAGAAAAAAATTAATGTTACTGTTTATTGGAAATTGTCATCAAGTGGTGACATTTTTTCCATCCTCTTTACAACTCAATAGGGTTTATTTAGAGAACTCTTACATCTTGAGGTAGATATGATCCCAGGGACATAAACATGTGCTCCTCGAAGTACTGCATATCCACAGTGGGCTCCAACAATGACTTCTGATGCATGTTTTTTCAAATCTCGCCTAAAAATACAACATGTAGTTCAACTAAAAAAAAAAAGTATACTGAAAAAACCCCAAATACCCCCTAAGTAAACTCTAGTTCATAAATACTGCTTTTGTTAAAATATAATAGAAAAAATAGTTAACTATCATGTATTACATTTAAAAGATTTCTTTTAATCCCAGAGGATCAAAGGAAAGAGCCAAGAAGGAAACTAGTCCTCAAAATAAAGCAGATTCTGACACATTCTGCCTGTTGCCACAGGAATACAAATAAATTATACTGGGATGGAGAAATAATTCTCTATACCTTCCTAGGCCAGATGATTGTAAAGTGATTTTTTGTGTTTAACAACTGCTAAGTACTTTTATAACAAATGTATAACCAGGTGCAAGGAACTTTGCCAGTAAGAATTGTGAAGGAGATAGTTACACCAACTTATTAAAGTGTAAACATATTTGAAAATAAAGAGAACAGAATGTTCAGAAAGATACTACAAAAGAGAATTAAATGAATGAATGAAGAATAAATAAAAGCACTAAATGCTATTTTAGAGTGTACATAATTTACAAACTAGTACTACTTTTTACCAATCTCTACCTAACCATGATATAAACTGAATCTGAAGTATGTTAGTCTTCATTATGAACAGATACTTTAAATAAAATGGCCCTCAGTAAATTCAATAAAGCAATGATGAAACTCCATAGGGGCAGACACAGATGCAACATGGGAAATATCCAAACATATCTTAAGAATGAAGAACAAATAGTCATTTTGTAGGGGATAAAATTGACTCAGGAATCCTCTCAGCATTATTGATCCAGTCTCCCTAAATCTTGTTCTGGACTTAATTCCAGTGGAAGAAAACCCTGCCTCTATTTAGCTATAGCTCTATCTTCCACCTATAGTTCTATCTTCTGTCTGCCACCTACCTGACTTTCCAGAGAGGAATGGACTTCTGTTACATTTTCCCTATAAAAAGTTAATCTCATAAATAAGGAGAGAACGCTCTCTATGTTTTCTTACATCTTTTAAGGACTAAAACTCTCACCTGGTTAGGATATGGACTGTCCACTAGGTCTTAATATAAATTGAGTTGTGCTTCATTGATCATGAGTGAGTTAGTTATCATAACTGCTTAAGAAGAAATCTCTAAGTAAAATATGTTATGACATTTTAAGGCTAAAGACTGAAAATTGCAAACCTGGGTCCAATGACAGGAATTAATAAGATGTCCTGGAGTTTCGGGTGCTCAAGAACTGGAACACATAGTCCTTTAAATTGCTGTTTCATTAAAAAACATAATTATTAAGGAATGCTAAAAAACCTAATACATAAGTATTTAATTAGACTGAAAGCTATTTTTCCATTCATAATCTATAGCTGTAGAGTACAGAAAACAAATGTAGTGAAAACAGTTAAGAGAGGTTGGGAAATAGTGTGCAAGGAGACACTCCATATTAAAAATACTGCTGTAAAAGACTAAACAATTAATAAATTGAGAAATAACAAGGCCATAAAGGCATTCACTGAAAACTGACTTCAGGGACTGGGACAGTGTTCTGACACTCATAACCCTACCACTGGTTTTTGATTTCTTCTGGAAGAAGGTGGTGTCAAGTTGTCATCAGATCACAGTAACACCACCAGAGAATCTTGGGTCTAACCTGTGTCATCTTTTTGATGTTATTAATTATAAACCACTGTTTAACTCTAGTCATGTATTGCCAGTCTTACTTAATACGCCAGGTTGGTAATACTTTTATTTTTCTTTTCAGCCTAACTTTGATTGGGTATTGAGAGCCAAGTTCTGAATATAGTTGAAAAAAATGACAGCTTGCCATTTTAAAACTGTTCCTGGACTTCAAAAAGACAATGTCTTCTCACCTGATCCTTCTAAAACATAACCTTAAAACATGCAAAACCATAAATTAGTTTGCATCTGATAAATAGGTATTTTCACTTAAGAAAGAAAAAAAATGCATAAGCATACTTTTGTTAAAAACTGTTATGTAGTTTCTTTTTCTAAAATAACCACAACTCAAAACACAAAAAGTTTATGAAAAGCCAGTCTTAATTCAGTTTTCAGGAAAGCATTTTCCCTTGAAGCAAAACATCATACTGCAATACCCATCTCCAGATTTCTACAATCAAGCTAAAATTAGCATAACACATTACCATTCCAGCCACCAGAATACTGTCAACTGCCTCTGCATCTTGGCTGCTGTCATGCAATAGCTCCCTGTACACCCACTAGCATTAATAATTTACTTAAAGAAGAAATGGATCTTTTTAGACAGAGTGAAGATGTAGGATAGAGTTTCAAACTAATCTACTTCTTAAACATAATGGCTTACATATTATCAGAAAAATAAATGTTTAATTAAGGTAAGTAAAAATCCAGAAAATTATATAAAGATCAAAAACAGGTTAAAAAAAAGAAAATACAGCAGCTGCAGGGCATCATGCTGGCTCCAGTTTCTAAAACTGTAATACAGATTTTATCACTTTCCTAAGCAGTTTGTGTAATGAGACAAGCAGCCATTCTCCTTTAATCTTAAATAAAAATGCTCTAAACATGCTGAACACAGCATACTGCACTACGGTTTTTATCTCTTTCTACCTACCATCTTCTGTAGACTTACAATGCCTTTACAGTATTTACTACAGTACTACCCCAATCCTATCTAAGGTCGGATCTGCCATATGAAAAAGTTTGTTGTCTTTGCCCTCTGTTATTGCCTTTCTTGGAGGTATTGGATGAGGAATACTGCTAGACAATGAATTTTCATTCAACATTTAAAGCTGAAAGGAAATCAATATGACTGCATAATGTTAATACTAGTGGACATGTATTAAATTAAGGAATAGTTTCCAGTAATGAAAAGCTTTCATAATCAGGCAAAAGATTAAATATCCTGTTATTTTTGCTGTAACAAAGAAATTGCACAAACCTTCTGCATCTCTTCAAACAGCAATTTTTTCACGTGTTTCACTGAGGCCAAGTGGGTATTAACTCTAACAGTTGTGAAACCTGGTGGATGAGATAGATGACTTAACAGAGATTGATATTTACTCTCCACCTCCTGTGTACCTAAAGCAGTGATAAGCTGAAAGTGAAAGAAGAGATTTTATATTACAGAGATTCACAGAGCAGCCTCTTGCTCAGTGCAAAAAAAGCACCGAATAAACATCCTGTACAAATGGAGGAATATGGTTGTGTGGTGTGCAATAGTGAGGAATGTCTATGTCTGGAGGCCTAATTCCAGTGAAAACCTCACAAATTTCTTGAAAAGGACTTGTTGGAAAAACAGTCCTATGAGCAAGATCATTGTAAACAGGCTGCAGCAAGTACCAAAAGTAACTGCTAGTGAGCTCTGTGATACTGTACAAAGAACAGTCCTAAGGAGATGGAAGAGTAGATTCAAAACTATGAATTAATAACTCTTATCCCAATATACAAACCCATCATTTTCATGTCCTTTGACATCAGGAATTCATAGATTGGCTATAGTATTTTTGGTTCTATACTGGGGTAAGGGAGTATTTCTTGTCAATATTGTGTGGTTAATAAGTGGTTAATTTTCTCTGTGATCATTCTTCAGTGGGATCCAAAACTGAAGTCTCAGATTTATGCTAAGTTTAGTTTAAATATTTTTGTGTTACTTTGACCCAACAGGCATAAAGACTAATTTAATATTTTAAATAGAACTATATATAAAATCTCTGTCTAATGCAAAGACAATACCTTATTACAAGGTATTAAAGTCATACAAAATATTAAATCAAAGTAATATTAACAGTGTTCAATTAGTGAAAATTTGTTGATGATTAGTAGTATCTATTTCACATACCTCATTATTTCTGAACACTTTGGTGAGATACTCTTCAACTTCATGTTGGAAAGATATTTTGGGGAAAAAAGACATCTTCTTTTAGTTTTTAAAATCTGCTGGTAAAGAACTGAAATAAGCAAAATATTTTCTTAGTTGTTTTTCACAGAATCATTAAGGTTGAAAAAGACCTTTAAGATCATCAAGTCCAACCATCAACCTAACACCACCATGCCCACTAAACCATATCCTGAAGTGCCACGTCTACACGTTTTTTGAACACTTCCAGTGGTGGTGACTCCACCATCTCCCTGGGCAGCCTGTTCCAATGCTTGATCCCTCTTCTCTCAGTGAAGAAATTTTTCCTAATATCCAATCTAATCCTCCCCTGGCGCAACTTGAGGCCATTTCCTCTCGTCCTATCACTAGTTACTTGGCAGAAGAAACCAACACCCACCTCACCACAACCCCTTTTCAGGTAGTTGCAGGGAGCGATGAGGTCTCCCCTCAACCTCCTCTTTTACAGACTGAACAACCCCAGTTCCCTCAGCCGCTCCTCGTAAGACTTGTGCTCCAGACCCCTCACCAGCTTTGTTGCCCTTCTCTGGACATGCTCCAGCACCTCAACATCCTTCTTGTAGTGAGGGGCCCAAAACTGAACACAGGATTCAAGGTGCGGCCTCATCAGTGCCGAGTACAGGGGCACGATCACTTCTCAAGTCCTGCTGGCCACCCTATTGCTGATACAGGCCAGGATGTTTTTGTCCTTCTTGGCCACCTGGGCACACTGCTGGCTCCGATTCCGCTGGCTGTCAACCAGCACCCCGAGGTCCTTTTCCGCTGGGCAGCTCTCCGGCCACTCCTCCCCAAGCCTGTAGTTTATTTATAAATGTAACATAAGATGTACCCACAAACTAAGCTGCAGCTTCTGATTCTTCTGTTTTAATAATGCAATTTTACTGTACACAAAATTCCAAATATTGCTCAGGATACGACTGTAACAATACTGTTAATTACATTTCAGAATATGTTCGTTAACATGTTTAGCATTTGCAGTCACCTTACAATGAGGCTGCTGGTGTCCTTACTGTCACATCCTTCCTAGCCACTTTCCAAGGCTACAGCATCAGTGCTTGAAATATGAAGTAAGAGTCACCATCTCTAAATCTGTCCTGTTAAAGTTCCTCTAGATATCCTCAGGGAGAACTTGCTGTTTAGTCCTAGAATTCACACACAAAGGCTCCTCACAAAATTTAGCTTTGACTCTTCTAAGTCCCATCTTTGAAATTCTTGTTCTATTACATCATCATATCTGCTCATTTTTGGAGATAATATTCTATTTTCTCCCTGACAGATTTCTTTGTCTCAAACTTAACTTCTTAGGTTTCTTCCATAGTTCAAATAATACAAACTTCATAATGGAGGGGACATGTGCATGACTGTGGACAATGATTTATATTTTTCCATATATATTAAAAAAATTAAAGAAGGACTACAAGTAACAGTTTTCTCTCGAGTCTGTGTTTAATTCACAGTAGGAATAGTGAAGCATTAATGTGACAGAAACTCTGCTGATCCTTACTGAAAATCTCCAAGCTGTCTGATGAAAGATTACACAGTTAAAAGGTACAAGAAATTTCCAGATTTTACTTTAATTCCTTCTGCAAAGCTCAGCTATAAAGTCCCTATTGTAGCTCAGCCCTGATGCAGCTTTTATTCTTTGTAATTATTCTGTTTGTTTTTTTCTACAGGTAATAAAATACAGTTATCTTCCCACATTGTATCTGCCCACCCCAATATTGCCTGTATTCTGAAAGATTATATACATTTCAGTCTGAAATAAGACTTCCTGAAAATGCAATAGTTTGTTGACACCAACTTAAATAGAGGGAAAGTAAGAACACCCCCCCATCAGTGAGGATTATTCCATCCTTTACAAGGAAATTTGAATCCTAAAATACTACATTTTCATTGTATTAAACACACTTGGAGAAGATACATTGGAAAGTTTGGTATTTATTCTATTTGAATAAGAGGCTATTTGTCACTAAACTTCTTTTTAGGACCTAACAAAATGCTCAAAAGTATTTACCTTGCTATTTCTACTAAATATAATAGTACTACAATAGTTTATATTACAAACAAAATTACCAAAGATCAGTTGTAACATTTCAGACGATGTGACATATGCCTCTGAGCTGTTGTCCTAGGATGCCTACATTATAGGGAAAAAAAAACCACAAAAAAGTAAAAAGCCCATATGGCTCACATTTGGAATGTTTTTTCTTCAGAAGCAAACTAAACTAGTATTTAAAAAAATCCAACACTGGTGATTTTTTTTAAGAATTGGAATCCTGAAAAAAGTTAAGCAGGCATTTGAAAACTGGTAGAAGTATGTGCTATTTGGGAGCCCTAGAAGTGAGTTCAGTATTAACATTATGACGGTGTCTTCTTAGGATGCTAAACAGGTATTTTATGACAACCACAGAATCCCACAGAATGATTGAGGTGATCTCACAACTACAGTTACTTCTTCATGGAAAACTAACCACTGATCTGGCAGCATGTTGGCAACAGGACTTACTTCTACCTCATTTTTAAAATGTGACTGAGTGCTACCATGAAACATGAGCCAGTAGGGAGTCAAAACCAGAAAGTCAAGAACCCTGCACACGAAGGACAGAAGTGCAATGAAGTTCCCTAAATGTGTTATGAAAGGGAAGCTGGTCCTGTGATACAAGTTAGCAAGACAACTATGTCAACAAATAATGCAGAATCTCTACGGTTTGAAATTTCATGCCAAAATAAAAAAGTTATGTTAGAAACACTGTCCTTCTAAATAGGGCAGCAAGTATATTACAATGCCTACAATACAATGAGGGCCAACAAAAAAACTTGAAAAAACAAGAATAAAAACTAGATTTCACTTCTCCCTGTGTAGACAAGGTAGAAGTCACAGAAGCATGATGCCACATCCGTGCTTTTAACCACAGCTAAAACACTTTAGGAACACTTTAGGAAGTCAAGAAACACTTAACAGAAGTTAAGACTTGACACTGACTAGTTCATAGTGCCTGGTACAAAATGTTACTGCAGAAGAGCTGTTCTGTCACAGCAACTGTAAGGCATGTGGACTCAACACATGCATTCAAATGACAAATACAAGAAACCCACTATCATTCTACTTAGTTCAGGGAAGAGGAACAACACAGAGATGAAAAGCAATTCCTTGGTAAAAAAGAGCAGTCAAAAGAATAAAACCATTGTAAGCAGCCTGGAAATTTTAGAACCACAGGACTGGAGGTTCAGAGCACAGTCACACAACCTGCAACTTGGCGCTGTATGTATGCCTTTTCAGTGCCCATTATCTCAGAAAACACACAAAGTAGCTTAGAAAGGTTCACAGAAAGGTGATGACCTATAGATAGGAAATGGCTTTCAAACAAGGAAAGACTAAACAGTTTGCAGTCTTCCAGGATGGGGAACATAGTTGAAGGGGGGATAGGATAAAAGTCTATAAATTCAGACGTGGCAGGAAGAAAGGCTGATGAGGGAGACTGCCTAGTGCCTCTCCAAACACAAGAGTTAGAATTTCAAACAGAACTAGCAGGAGGCAGGCTTGAAACCAAAGAGAGGTATTTTCTTCCACACACCTGCTGTACTGTACACCTTGCCGCTGGTAAGGCTTGACAGACTTCAGAAGCGAGCCCTTGAGGGAGCATTTACCCCCTGTTCACCATCTCCTCATGGATTTCCCTGTGCCTCTGTTGGCAGCTGCGGCGGGGGACGCGATGCTTTGATATAACCACACACAAAAGCACTACAGCTGCCAAAAGTAGTCAGCACCCAGAGATACCGAGCGAGATTTACCTTTCAAACCTCCCTTCCCCAGCCCCTCCTACACGAGGAAAAAGTCAGTCGGCCTATTGCTGTGGGGAGCAGAATTTGCGGCTCCCTCCTTTATTCCCTCATCCCCGTTACCGAAAACGCCAAGGGGTGGGGGGCACAGCTCTCCGCAGCCTCCCTGAGGTCCTGCGCGGCACCTCAAGCCAGGCCTAGGGGTACGCGGGAGGCGGTGCACCTCAGCGGGACGCTCCGCCG
>NW_010521927.1:0-6436 GCF_000687285.1 Phaethon lepturus
CCCCGAGGCAGCCCGTGGGACCCATCAGTTGCATAAAAGCCGATGGCACCCAAGATACGAAGATACGCAAAACCAATCGCAGGAGACCAAAGACTCCTACTCTGAGGGCCTAGTAAGATCTCAGCTCTTCTAAGATTTCTTTTTCCATTTCCCAACCTTGTTTTTCTTCCTGGCCTCTTTTGGACACCAAAACTAGCTCCTGTGATGGAAAAAATTGGATTAAGCCTCTTTTCTGTTGAATCAGCAAACTGATTGATTGCGTTGTGTTGAGTGCGCAGCAATGGAAGAGGTAAGGACTGGGTTCCCAGATGCCTGAATTAACACTGAGGGTGCTACATAGCCAGCTGCAGCAAAATAATTGTCAAAGTGTGTGTATATATATTTAGTTACTTAAGAATTTGTAACATTAATATAACAGTCTTCCATATTTTAAGATGTTCTGTTTAAACCTTCTACACAGGTGTGGATACGTTCGTTTTGGAAGTGTCCATATAAAAACATGCGGTGACCTAGAAGCAAGAGCTGTGCAAACAAAACAGCTGCCCCGAAGCACTTTCTGGCTGCCCAGTGGCATTGTCATTTCATAAATTACGCAAAACTTGTAGCAAAAAATTGCTGGTTTATTTGGTAAGAATTCTCTGCCAGGTATGGATTGCAAGCTGTTTTCTCCTTCTCATCCAAGCCCTGCTGGTGAGAGCCTGCAGTGTAACCCACAGCTACTTTCTCACTACTCATCCATTCTAGGACAGTACAGCTGCCATAGGGCCCTGTGTATTTTTCTAATCTCATGAGAAACATTGCCATTTGGGGTAAATATTATGCTGTTGCTAATGGGCTTAAAATTCATTTCAAGTTTTCCAATTACATATTTCATTTATTTCATGAATGCGAAATGACACTGCAGAGAGCAAAGCTGTTAGCTGGCATGCGCCGAGTTAAGAAAGGTTTCACTTCTGCATTTTGCATTTAAACATGCAAAATTAATTAATGAAATGAAAGTTTTTCTTGTTTACTGTGAGATGCCTTGTATTTCTCTGGCTAAGATCCCAATGTCTACATACCCCTTTTGTTTTATGTAGCAGGAAAAAAAAAAGGATGGTCCTTAATGGCCTAATCTGAGATATGCTGTTCTGGCCTTAGGCGAGGGCTGGTGACGTGTTTGGGAGTTGCTTTGGGGACAGGAATACTTTGCAATGAACAACCTGTGATGGAGCACAGTGCATTTTATTAGTTATTTATCTCATGCTAGGTGTGGCTTTTGCTAATGGACATAACCACGAACAGCACTTGAAAAACTCCAGAAAGCTTGCTCCACCCTCGCAAGCTTCGCAGCACACGGTGTCTCTGGCTGGTACAATCGTGCCAGCGTTGAACTAGACTCTGTTTTAATTGCAGGCAGAGCTGAGGACAAACTGTTTTACAACCCCATTTGAGGAGCGACATAGTCGCAGCAGATACCTTGCTCGCCCGTAGGAACGCCTGGGGTCGTCGCCCTCCGCCACCCAGGCTGTGCTGGATGGGGACCCATTCCCCACGGCACCTCTGGGGACCCCTGATGTGCAGTGAGAGCTGCCGTTCTCTCGTACCCATTACTTCAGCATCCCCCTCTCATTGTAGTTCACAGGGAGGTTTTTCTTTCTGACTTCAGCAATAGCTCTGAATGTCAGTGAAGTGCTGAGAGATGCATCCGAGCCCTCGCTCCTCTCTGCCAGTAAATATGAAGCTTGGGATGGTGCCTTCACTCCCTGTAGGCTATTTGGTGGTTGGAAGCTTGAGGCAGGGTGGGGTAAAGGAGAAAAAGGTGCATTTCTGGTTATTGAGGACTTTGGCTGCTTCTACAATGCAATCTACAGTATAGCCTGGTGTGTTATGACCTTCCTTGGCATAATTTAGCTCGCCTCCCCTCTCACTCCTGCACATTTAGGGCAGACCAAAGATTGCCCATCTGCATTTGAATCTGCTCTCACCTTTTGCAAAATCTGGTTCAATAAACCTTTTTGTAAGTGGCATCTGTTGTGCGCTGCAGCTCAGCATTTTACTGCTGCAAACTATTAAAACGCTCCTTGGACGTTGGGAGGGGAGCGGCAAAGCCTCCGTCAGCCGCTGCACGCACGCGGCTTCGGCGATGAAGTCCACCGTCGCGAATAACCCCGTGCAAAGCCGAGAAGGAAGAAGCTAGCTTGGGCTAACCCATGCTTTCTGTTGTTCAGCCAGCGTAAATTTGGCACAAATAAGTGTTTTAGCACTGAAATAATTACTGATGGAGCATATGGAGCTCAACAAAGCTTGAGGCAGTTTATAGACTCCTGCAGTTTATACTGGAATACATATGTTAAACCTGTGACATTAAAAACAAGCTTTCCACCAATTAGCCTACATTGTTAATTTTCTACTTAAATTAAGATACCGCGCTGCTGCTCATGCCACGCAATTCAGTTAAAGAAAAAGCATTACGGAGGGTTACTGAGAGTTATTGCATACTGGGTGGTTTTGTGCTCAGCACAAAAATAACTGTCGTGTTGTTCTAACCTACTTTGTCCTCTACCCTTACTTTCCAGGATGTCTGTGTTTAGGTTTGGGGTCTCTTCTCTGTGTCTTCTTCTCCAGATAATTTTTTTATGTCCATTTTTTCATACAACATGCCTGGCTCTGCCTGCCAAGCTGTTCCTTTCTGTACCATAATTATTGAAATAATTGCATATATAGTTTTGAAAAAGGACACTGCTGGTCCTCACTCTTTGCTCCAGGGAGTGTTAGAGAGGAATTACCAGGTGGTACCGGTGACATCGTCAAGTGCACTTAAGTGTCCAAAAAGGGCATAAATAGATGGTGGGAGTTCAGAAGCATGAGAGCAGATTTTTGTGGCTTCTCAGCTCCCACAGTGGGAGCTGTGGATCTCCTTGGGCATCCCTGAAGTTTGCAGAAAGTGTTTGTCAAAATCTTTAAGAATCCAAACAATGTTAAAAAATGAAGAATAAATGAGAATAAATAACCAAATGAGAATAAATAGCTAAATCTAGAACAAAAGAAAGATTAGACTGTCCTGATTTATAATTCTGTACTGAGTAAAGCCACAAAATCCTGCCCATTTTTCAGCTGTTGATGAATTGTGGCAAATTCATAAAATTC
The DNA here is from genome assembly GCF_000687285.1 of Phaethon lepturus. Taxonomy (NCBI): domain Eukaryota; kingdom Metazoa; phylum Chordata; class Aves; order Phaethontiformes; family Phaethontidae; genus Phaethon; species Phaethon lepturus. Next base: position 3,130 of record NW_010521927.1, read on the forward strand.
TGTTTAGGGCCTTAATATGCTGATCTTCTGCTGTGTTACACCTGCAGATAGGCCTGGAGGTGCAAATGTCGTTCACTGATTGAATTTGCAAATTAAATGTGGGTCCTGGGAGTACAAACCCAGAGATGGGCAGAGACAATGCCGTTGGTGCCAGCCCGTGGTAAAGAATCTCGATGTCTTCAGACGTGAAAACTGAATGTTTGGGGGTTTATTCTGCCCACTGAAAAGAGGAATTAGAGTTCTTTGTTCAGTGATCGGAAAAAAAAAATGTGCATGTCAAAAAAATGCATTCACATCTTTATATTTCATTTGTGCATTAAAAGAATCAATAAGAACAAATGCTTGGTGCAAACATTACAGATGATAAATTATTTTGGGTATCTTTTTCACAAAGCATAGAAAGCAATCAAGTTAAGACCCAGCAGCTAACTCTCTCAGTCTTTCAGGTAAAATCTTAACACATTTCTTAAACCCATGGTTCTTCACCGATCTAAGATGTGTAGAAGGAAAGATAATTTAAGTTATTTCATCTCAAGATGAGAGTTTTACCTTTTAAAAAATGGCAAACTGATTTAGAAGGTTTCTTCTGTAAGTCTCTTAAAGTAAATTACCTGTCACAAGGGTCGTGGATCCGTGTCTGCATGTTTGAATAAAATGTATAACAGATTTATAGCATTAATAATGGGGCTGTCTTTGGAAAGTGCTCAATTTGCAACGGTAAGAGTGGAGGGATGTCAGTTCGGTTATTTAGCACCCTGCCTGTCTTCTGAAGTTCTGAGAAGAACTTGGCTGCTGATTATTTAAGTTGTGCTCAAGTGCATTGACCTTTACTGGAAAGCCTAAAAATCCTGTTACCTGAATGGAGAGCCAGCACTGGCAAAAGCTTTGTCTGGAAGAGGAGAGAGCTTGGGGAAATTGGGTGGTCCCATAAAGCAGTGCCTCCTCATTAGATTTTATTATTTTTTCTCCATGACCAGAGAAAATGTGCCGTGAAAGCTCCACTTTTTGTGTCACTCGTACCTATTTTGATGAACTGAATCATTTTAGAAAAGTGTAGGAGGAAAAATGTTATGACATCCCTAACTTCCCCATCCAAGGAAGTCCATCTGCCAGTGGTTGTTTCTGTGGCAATCACCATACAGGAAAGTTAGCGTGCAATAAAATTAACCAAATATTGTGGGAGAGTAGGAGCAGTCTGGTCTTCATCTCTGATGGACTCTGTAGGAATTCAGAGTATCCTCTTTAGCCCGACTAAGACATGCCCTCCTGCCATCCTGGCATCTCCATGTCTTCGGATGCCCATCCAGCATCCTGATTTCCGACGGGGACCTCAGTGGCCTTGGCTGTCCTCCCGCAGGACTTTCCAGCCTCCCCAAAACCAGCAGTTCCGTAGCTGCCCATGCCCCGGTCTGTCCAGCTGGTGGTAGGTGCTGAGCATACAAGGTGCAGTGCCCAGCAGATGAGGATGCACATTCTCGATGACCTTTAAAGGTCCCTTCCAACTCAAACTATTCTACGATATTAATTTTCTTCCCCAATTCTTCAGTCAGCAAAAAGCTCCAGATCAACTGACTGATTCAAGCCGTGTGGATAAAATTTGTTACCATTCCTGCAGAAACGGAAATAATGAAATTGCTGTTTTAGAGCCTCTCTTTAATAAAACACACTATCATCAGACTAACGTTGTATCTCTGCAGAAATTCATATACTCATGTGTACAGCTCTGAAATTAGACTGGAGCACTTGAAATAAAATCCTGCACTTTATGAACAATTCCAGCTGGGGCCTGCTGTAATGATACTTCTATATCAGGCAGGGATGAGTGTCACCACAAAATAGAAGTATCTGCTCTTCCGTGCATACATAAGCTATTGTTGTGTATAAATGTGTGTTGCAGAGCCCCAGTGACACGGCCTGTATATCTTACTCATCTGAAAGGAGTTTACATTTCATTCTCGTTTATCTGTAAACAATCCACACAGCTCTACAGCAAGTGAAAGATGGATGGAGTCACTGATGGGAAATCTAATGTGTATCTGAAACTCCTGCAGAGACATTCAGATATACGTCCTCTTTTTTTTTCTTGTAACCAGATCAGCTTGCTAGAAGCTTGGACGAAAGCACCATTCTCTTTTGATGGAGCGATGGGTCATACGTGGGCAGAGCTGCCCATGGGAATGGAAACATGAGGTCTCAGAGCTGGTCAGCAGCTGCCATGAGTCCATACCTAAGCTGGATCTTCTTGAACCTATCAAAAGATGGCACAGCTTGAGGAGGTCATACCTTGCCATCCTGCAGGAATGAACATCTTTTTGCCTATCTTTTGCTCTTTGCTCAACTTCATTAGGTTCCTGTTGGCCCATTTCTCCAGTCTCTTGAGGTCTGTAAAGCTCATAAAAGCTCTTCTAACTCCCTCCCTTGGGTGGCTGGGTAAAATCTGGCTTGTAGTAACTGAACTTTTTCAAATTATATCGTGGCATTTTATTTTTTATCTTGCTGTTTACATCATCATGCCCTGATGCATCTGTGGGATGAAAATCATGCCCGTAGTTCACAGCCTGTGCTGTCACGTTGTGCTTTCCCCCAGCATGCGAGGTGAGCGTTCCTGGGAGGACCACCGGCAGAAAGTCACTGGAAACCCTGTGGTTTCACTGGAGAGCTTTCTCTAGTGTTTCATGAATGTCGCTTCCAAGCGCCAGTAGTATTTAGGGCATGAACGTGAAGTGTTTAATGGTAGTGTAATAGAACAGGAGATGTGTTTGTCGTTAACCCAGTTGTGCTGATCGAGAAAGCTTTCCTGCATTTTCATTAGGTGGAATAGGAGACAGTGGAAATACCTCCAGCATAATGAGGTTTTAGGAAATGTAATGAAATAGAAAAAAAATTCTTGAAATGCAGTAGTTGCACTTCAAACTGGAATCTCATTCACAAGTCAGTTAATTCACTATATTATATGCACACACAGAAACACGTGTAATAAGGTCAATGTTAAACTAATTTTCTACTTAAATTAAAAAAAAAAACCAAAACCAAACCAACAAAAGAAAGCCAGAGAGACCTACATTATGAAAAAGAGGACAAAATATCTGAACAATTGCTACAATAATTTGAAAATGCTGATTTTAAAAACCTTTATTTTTGGTGGAGACCACAGCAGATTTCAGTGCCGTCATTTCACCAGAAGCTGGCCACGTCCATGGCACTTATTTTAAAAATGGAAAGAACAATCTGCCTAGGGACTCCCTTCCTGGGGAGCAAGGTCAGCCCGCCGCGCTCCCGGGGAGCTCCCCGCGGCGGCGCGGACGCC
>NW_010521928.1:0-1364 GCF_000687285.1 Phaethon lepturus
GGCGAGCGGGGCCGTGGCGGCATCACCAAAGCACACACGCGTTCTTCAGGAGCGCACAAGAGGCTGGCCAGCACTCTGCTAAGCACAAACATCTGGGGCACATCTGGCTCCCATCAGAGGGGCTCCGAAATCTCTTCAGAAGAGCGAGAGAAAGAAAAGAGAGAGTAAAACTCCTGCTGGGGCATTTCTGTGCATCACAGCACCTCGCGCTGAGCCCAGCCGCTGCCCGGGGCCGGGGCCGGGGCCCCCCACCTCCTTCCAGCCGCCTTCCAGCCAGGAGAGTTCCAGGAAAGGGAGAAGCGGGATTCAGAAGGAAAACCGGCAGGGTGGGGTAAGGGGGAGGAAGGGAGGAGCAGCGAGGGCTTGCGGGGAGCTCTGTGCTCCCAGCCTCCCCGCGGCAGGCAGAGCTGGCGCTGCTGGGAGCAACTGGGAGGGGGCTGGGAGCCTGCCTTGCAAACCTGTGCTGGGGAGGAACGGCGGCACAAGCCAGCCACCGAGCCTGGTGCTGGCCACCGGGGTGGTCAAAAAGGGGTGTGGGGGGCTGCTCTGCCCTTACACTGGACAGCCTCCAGATGCCTGTCTGCCACCAGATCTCTCAGGTGGCCTTGGTACATCTCCGAGCATCCTCTTCCTCTTGGAGAGTACTTGGATGCCAGAGCTGGGGAGGACCCCAGGAGCGAGAAGAGCTTTATGGTAATAGCAACAAGATGTGTGTGATTCAGTTGTCAGCAATAAATCCCAGCCCAGAGAGGACAGTTAAATAGGGAACGTCCCACTGGAAATTTTGACATTTCAACACTATTTCCATTCTGAGAAAAAAAAAAATGTTAAAAAGTGCAGAGTCCCAACACCTCCATGAGGTGTGAATGCAGGGGTGGGATTGAAGGACACGACTTCATCTGAGCAAAATGCTTTTGTCTTCCTGAGCAGAAACACTGACATCAAAACGGGGTGTTCTGAGTTCATTGCAGTCTGTGGTGGAAGCCGTAAGATCTTCCTCCCATCCCAGACAGCAACGATGTGTCCAGACAGGCTGGACAGGGATGTGGGGGATGTGGGCAGAGCAGCTGGGAACTCACTTTTTGGTCCTTCACAGACCTGGTCCCAAGTTGAAGGCTCTGGCTCCCTCACCCCAAGGTGCCGAGTCCCAGGGACGCCGTGTTCACGAGCACTGAAGACTAGGCAAGGCAAAATAAGATTTATGGGGCTTGTGTAAGGTTTGCAGCCTTGATGCTGGCAGATCTGAGACTACCCGGGCACTGAAAGGCTGAGCTGAGCTGTGTGGTTTCCCTGCTGGGCGAGACACACGAACTGCAGTGAGCTGTAGCTGCTTCAGCGGCTCCGCACCCACCTCCAACCCTCTG
>NW_010521928.1:1374-1595 GCF_000687285.1 Phaethon lepturus
TCTGCCGGGGAGTCCAAGGACAGACTTGGCTTCATAGCCCCCCCCAGCCTCCTCCAGCCCGTCTCCTCCCCTGCCCCAGGCACCCAGGGGCTCCCGGGCCGTCGCCGTCGGGCACCCAGGGCGCCCACGCATGCCGTGGGGCTCCCCCGTGTCCTGGAGGGGCTCAGCAAGGCGGGGACGGTGTGCAGGGGAGGGCTTTGGGACGCGTCTGTTGGGGTGCG
>NW_010521929.1:0-377 GCF_000687285.1 Phaethon lepturus
CTGCCGCCGGAAGGGCAAAATTAAGCTCCACCTTAACGGGGATCCACATAATTATGTGTGCCTGTGGAAGTGCTGCACACCCACCCACCCCCAGATGTGAGGTTACAGACAACACGTACGCACCCACGACAACCGGGAGATGAATATGGAGGAGCTGGATCTGGCTAATGGGCGTTCCTCAAGCATCCATCACGGACCCACCCAGCCAGGCCATAAGCGATCCTGATTTTTCCTCCGCACCCCTCCCTCCCAATCGCATTTTTAAGCCTCCCTGGACTGTGGCCCCGCTGCTCAGATGAAAGAAAATGCCGTCGCGCTTTTGTGTTTGAACCGCTGTCCCCACGCGCACGGCCGCGGCCCCCGGGCTGCCTGTGCGC
>NW_010521929.1:468-967 GCF_000687285.1 Phaethon lepturus
CGGCTCATGGCAAGTCGATGTTACAGTGATCCGAAATGTTGGGGCCCAGCTCTGCGGGCAGCCCAGGGGACGGGCAGCAGGAAGCCTGTACCAGCAGAGGAGAGAAATACAGAGAGAAGCAGCTGGGGACGGGGTCACCCCTGGGAGCGCGGGGGGAGAGGGCAAGCGCTTTGGCATGGCCATGCTCCAGGGAAAGCCCTCTGGGACAGAAATCCCAAGAGATGGGAGAAGGAATCAGTGACCAGGAGGGATGGTTGGTGCTCAAGATCTGCTCAGGCAGGTGGCCCTGGTGGAGGCAGGGCAGTGTCCTTGCCCTTCCTCCTCCTTCCTTTCCAGGTTTCCCTGGAGCGTGCGGGTGGCAGGCACTGACACGCCGGCTCCGGCTGGTGACTTCCCCCAGCACTACTCCAGCAACCCAGAAATGTCTCCCCAGAGGTTGCCAGTAGCTCAGGAAAGCCACAGCTGAGGGCAGGAGGGACGGAGGACCTGGGAGCAGAGG
>NW_010521930.1:0-4059 GCF_000687285.1 Phaethon lepturus
GAGAGGTGCCGAATCCCTTCCGAAACGAGAAGCCCCGTGGGGCAGAGCTGCATGGGGGTGGTGCCAGCCGGCCCCGGGGAGCGGGATGAGCCGTGGGTGCCTGCAGCCCCAGCGGGGGTCTGCTCTCCCCGAAGCTGGGAGCGCTCGGGGGGAGACGGCATCGCCCCGCGCCGGGGGTGCCTGTGCTCAGCTCACACGCTGTCACCCTCCGCACTCCAGCATTGAGGTTTAGATCCAAAGAGCTGAAAGCAATCACGCAAGGGAACGGTGGGCTGGCTTTTCTTTCCAAGCAATTTTTATCCTTCTCTGATTGCCTGAAGTGTCCTTTGGACTTTCTAGTGATAAACTGCCAAAAAAAAAAAGCCTAGTGGTGTTTGCCGTTTCTGCGTCCTTCCTAACGGCAGAGCATCGCAACGGGTGATGCTCACAAGCCACCCCACATGACACGGGGATACGGTGGCTGTCCTGCATCTCCAGCTCCCAAACTGAGGGGACTGGGAAATTTTTCATTCACCAGAAATTCCACCAGAGTTTTTAAGAAGAAAATGCCATTACCCAGAAGGGACCGTGGCCGTGGCTGGAGCCGTAGAGCGAGAACCAGCTGGGAGTTTGCCAAGGAAATGCACGCTCGCCGGAGACCTGTGGGGCTCCCTTTCAGGTCCAGCACCCAGACCAGGATTTTGGGGAGCGGACACCAACCTCACACCACCCAGAGCCCTTTTACTTTGCATTTCCCACCCTAACGGTGCAGTCAGGGCTGGGAGCAGGAGAGGATGAAAGCACAGCCAGCTCCGGTGAGCTTTCTGAGGCTTTCCACATGCTATACTCTCCATCAAATGATTTTCACCCCCCAGCAAGTTCGAGGGAGCGTGGTGCATGGTGAAGAATGACAATAAAATTGAATTATTCTGGCGTGAGAAATTTTTCTCCTCACCGTTTGTCAAGCTTTCTGCATCTTGTTCCAAAGCAGAGAAAAATCACCCAGCGATCCATCAGAAAGGGGAAAACCCATAAAAGCTCCACAGCAGGTGTGTTGGATGGCACAGCATCTGAGCAGCCCCCCAGAACATCCCCATGGTGTCGTGCCCCTCCAACCCCAGTGGGGTTGGCATCTGCAGTTAGATGCCCAGTCTACTGCAACTCTTTTTTGGGGAGCCGAGCAGCATAGGGTGATGGGAAGCTGCAAGGAGGGCTTGGACTGCAGCGGGGTTTTCCGAAACTCCAGGAGAAACTCATTTTGACACAGATCTGATAGAAATAACTTGGATTTTGTTAGCAATAAAGGGAAATGAAGCAAATCACTACCCTTCCCTCCTCTGCCCAAAAAAGTAATTTTGAACCAGTGAAAGTTTGTGAAATTGGAATGAAATGGAATTTAGCTCGCATTTTTTACATTTTTTTCCCCCAGAAAAGTCTTGGGGGAAAAAAAAGAGTCAAAGATTTGCCAAAGTGTAATGAGATTTATTTCACTCAGCAGAAATCTTAATTTTTACTCTAATTAGATATTTGGCCCCCCAATGCCATCCTCAGACTCGCTCAGTCTGACTTGGTCAACAACCTGCTTGTTGAAGCAGACAACATTCCAAAGACAGACGCCTCCGAATGCCGTCCGTCTGTCCTTCTGCCTTTGCCGTCTGTGCTGCTGGGCCGTGTCCTACCTACGCTCAGGCCCTGAACACCCAATTTTAGCCTTAGGGAAGTCCAGATCCCACCACGCATCCTCCCTCCGCACCATCACACCCAAACATGAAGGAGACAAGGGGCTGGGGTGCTCCCAGCACCTCGCTTCTGCTCGGGAAATCTGAGGACTGTGGAGAGCCCGTGGGTGCTTTGGGGTATGGCGGGGGGTGCTCCGAACCAGTTTGCATGGTGCATGAGGGGTTTTTGCCTGCTGGTACTGAGGTTTGTTAAAGTATAATGGAAATGCCACCGAGAAGGAGGAGAAATACTCTGCTCTAGAAGGGACAAATGGGGAACTTTGTAGGGAACGCGTTCCTTCTTTCTTCCCAAGTGAGATTACACTCAAATTCGCATCTTTCCTCTGGAAGATTTTGATGAAATAACATTTTTTGGCTGAAATGACTGTGTCAAAATCTGTCCAGCCAACTCTATTCTGCTTTAACACATCTGTTTTATCTGTAAATATTGCTTCTCTCAACAGGCCAAGGACTTCCTTTCTATTCCCGTTTTTTGGTGGGTTTTTTTTTTTTTTGGCCTAGAAAAGGTCAAACTCATAGAGTTTGTTTGAACTTTGTAGAAGCAGCTGTGTTGGACTTGGCATATGTCATCAGGGGTGGGGGAAGCGGCAAGACGTGGCTCGGTGGCCGGGTGGGCAAAGGGCTGGGCGATGGGACGCTTCAGCCCACAAGGCACCTCCAAGCAGGACTCCCGCGGCGCCGGGTCCCCTCACCGTCCCCTCCCGCCACGCGGCTTAGCCAGGCTCTCTGTCCCGTCCCCGCCATTAGACACCCTCGTTAGTGCTGCTGGAACCGCAGCCCTGATGACGGCCGCTGTGGACACCGCACCCCACCGGTTAGCAAAGGGCAGCCCCCTAAAACACGGGCGGAAGGAGCAGAATATCGATGACACCAGAAACCCTAATCCTCGCCTTGCCGGGGGTTGACTTCGCGTCTGAAGGGTTTCTTCCCTGCCCTTCCAGCTGCCGCTGCCGCCCGCAGCACCGTTCATCTCCCTCGGAGCCGCGGTTGCCTGCACGGTGCCAGCTGGCTGGAGTTCTCTCTGACAGCCCGAATCTGTCAGCAGCCAAATACCTTGAACTCTGGAAGGTATTGCTGTAGATATTAGTGGAAAAAAGGGGCTGTCCTGTCAAAGCTTTTTTTTTTCTTAAAAAGAAAAGAAAGCCACAAGCCTTTTTCCTGTTTAAACAAAAAACAAACAAACAAAAAAAAGAGTTTAAAATTCAGTGCTTTTTGCTTTGTTCTGTATAAATCCGTTCTTGAAAATTGCTTTTAAGGAGGTACTTTGCCTCTGCCCAGCAATGGTACCCAATGGGTACCCAGGGCCAGGCTCTGCCTCAGCACCACCCTGTTTTTTCTGGGTGCAGAGCTGGACAAGTCAACAAATCTCTGATCTTTTGCTCTTCTGACAATTTTGAAGAGTAGGAATGACCTGTCATGGTGGTTTTGTGTCAGCGTCACTTACAAAACAGCACTCCTTCAGACCTTTCGGTGGCCAGGAAATACCAAATAAATTAATAATGTCATTTACTCTTATGCAAGAAACCATTTCCTTGAATCTCAAATGAGAGAGGCTTTCAGATGTGACTGGTTTGTCACTAGTCTTTCTATTTTCCTTTGAATCCAACTAATAACTCTGTTGCTTCAAATTCAAATAAGAAAAGGGAAATATGGGGGTGGTTTTGCGACCGAACGCTTCACCATTTTTGTCTCTTCTCTAGGGGGAGGAGGCAAATCCAACCTTCCAAATTCTCCTCCAAGACATTTGGCGGCAGGTTTCCCCCGGCCTGGGGCAGCGATGCTCAGGAACGCCCTGGCTGGGAACACGGTGCCAGGAGCTTTGCCGCCGCCTTCCCTGATGACCGGTGCCACCCTTCCAGCCCCTCCAGCCCCTCCAGCCCCTTCATCCTTTCCATCCCCTCATCCCCTCCCTCCCTTCCATCCCCTCATCCCCTCCACGGCCTCTCCCAGCCAGCCCTGGGAAGCACTGCTGCTTCTCGGAGGTCGCAGGTAACCTCTGTGCCTACCAAGCCTGCTCTCAGATAAGCAAGAAATACACATTTCTGAAATGAAATCTAATTACCAGTGTCCTGTAAGAGCAAATATTTAGCTAGCGAAATCAAGGTAAGGAAAGAAGAACTTGTTGAAAACAGAGCTGAGCAGGCTTTATACAAGTGACGTCCTTCCCAAAAGCAATGTCGTTCTTGGCCTCACGGAGACGTCGTGTCCCCAGCACGGCACCGCTGCCTGGCCACGTACCTCGGCCAGCGGGAGGCCGAGCACGAGGCACCTCGACACCACTTTCAGCCCCGAACCTGGCGACCGCCTGCTTTCGCCGGGGACGGGCGGTTGGCATCGCCGC
>NW_010521931.1:0-566 GCF_000687285.1 Phaethon lepturus
CTGGGGTCTTACACCACCTCAGCAGTGCTGGTGCGTTCAGGAATGCAGTCATGGGCGATTAAAAGGGCTTTTTATTTCCTTAATACCACATTTCCACTGCGTTCTCTCAACTTTCTCCATGAGCAGAAATTAGTTCATTTAGAAACGTTTATTAAAATGCAACGATTTCTGAGAAACAGCGTAGATTGCTACGGTCTCTCTTCAACTAACCAGTCCATCCCCAGCGCGGCGTGACCTCCCGGGGGTTAGGTAAGCCTCGTGATTTCCTTTATCCACTTCAGGTACTTGGAGACCCTGGTGTAGATGCCGTATTTACCTGGCTTGGCACATTCCTCGCCCCAGCTGGTGATCCCCGTGAGAAACCAGGTGCCCTCGATCTCGGTGGTGTAGGGTCCTCCGCTGTCCCCCCCGCAGGTGTCGCCGCCCCCGGCCGCGAAGCCCGCGCAGAACATGTTCTGCAGGATGGTGGTGGAGGTGCTCTTGAGGCAGGTTGGCCGGTCGACGAAGGGCACCTTGAGGACCTGGAGGATGGTGGCCGGCCGGCCGCGGAAAAGCGTGCTGCCCCA
>NW_010521931.1:619-862 GCF_000687285.1 Phaethon lepturus
GCCTGCCGATGCAGATGGGGGTGACGTAGCTGTTGAAGCGGAGCGGCTGGTCCAGCTCCAGGAGGGCGATGTCGTTGTGGTGCTTGTTGATCGTGGCGTTGTACGTGGGGTGGGGAAGGATTTTCACCACTTTACGCCGCTGCTCTGTGCTGTCATCCTCGTTGGTGTTGTATTCACCTGCAGAGACAAGCGTGGCTCGGGCTCCGTGACCGGACCAGCGATGTGAGGCTACCCGAGCCGGGC
>NW_010521932.1:0-258 GCF_000687285.1 Phaethon lepturus
TCTTCTTCCATAATCGCATTGCTAAGAGCAAGCAACGCTCCTTGAGCTCGCGTAGGTCGTATTTCCCCACTTTATCCCTTTGAAATCACTTCGGTAATTTCCCTTGTATATATCCCAGTTCACACCTCTTACACCACTGATTAAAGTCTCTCCAAGATCACCAGCTTGTCTCCGTGACCCGCGCTGGTAGCCTTTGCTAGGGGAGCTGGCAGCACTCCTCTGCTCTGAGCCTTTCTTCCCAGTCCAGCATCCCCGGCT
>NW_010521932.1:285-18779 GCF_000687285.1 Phaethon lepturus
TTTTTTAATACAATTCTGCAGTTTCTTTAGCACAATCAGTAATTCCCATGGCCACACAGCCACACTTGTTACTGATGCTTGCCCTCCATCAGGGAGATGTGTCAGCCCAACACTTATGAGAGAGGCTACCACGCTGGATATACACTTAGTCCCATATGCGTGTAAAGCCATTCTTGAAACATACACCCCAAAAAAGCATGCAAACACTTATTTTTAGCCTAATAAAAAGGAAAACAAAAATTTCCTTTACATAATTTATTCAGTACTGCTTAAATATTGCTTCTAAATTTGGTCTAAGGATTAAATTATGAAACTCTGCACCCCTGTTTGATGTTGCATATAGCTTTGGCAAACCAGACTGTCTCCTCCATCTTTTCCGAGCTTTTCAGTGACTTAGAGGATAAAGAAAAGCAGATTTAGCTGCAGTGCCACACACCCAAATCAGAATAAACTGCTGAAATGCTGCTCTGTTCAGAGATTTATGATACAATTAACATTTTCGTTGGTTTCTAATGACTTCTTTCTTCCTTTTTGAAGCTGACAAGAGAGTAGGAATAGCCACGGGGTACAATCAGACTGTCTGCAAGGTGGAAGGGAAATGAAGCGGAGCAGAAAGGGACCCTCTGAAGCAGGCGGGTATCATTATTATCTCTTTGTGGGAGCACTAGCACCATTGGAGGGCACTCAGGCACCACTGGAACAAGAGCAGCACAAGAACTTGAATAGAACCGAGGAGAAGATGAAAAGAATGAAACAGGCACTCAGTGACAGGTCTGAATAGTCTCCTTTGTGCCACAAGACTTGCTGAGATTTTGCTTTCGCTTGACAAGTGCCAAAACTCCACAAGTCTGATCCAAAGACTACATGTGTCAACAGGAAACTTCCCATTAACTTCAGGGAAACTTAGCCCAAGCCAAGGTGTAACAGATCATGTACCACCATTGCAGGGAAATAAGTGAAATCCATCTTAGAATTATCGCTATTAATTTTCAGTGATTTTTCACAATACATCTTTTCTTCACAATGTCTACTCACACGCTACATCAATGCTTTCGCAGAGCTGGGAGTAAAATGAGGGGATGAGGTGGAGGAGAAAGGTGGTAGAGAAAATGTCTGCCATCGCTGAGAAGAAAGTAATTGCAGCAAGCAAGAACAAGCTCCCCCTTGGTCCATTAATATGGATAACTACTGCTGCAATGGTATGTGCTACCATTGTAGCACATAACTATGTGCTACCATGGCCTCACCAGTCACAGAGACAGTGCCTTATCTCCTCTTGAGAGGGAACTGAGGCACAGATTAGGAGGGTCATCAATGTTGCAAAAGAGCAAGAGGAGTCCACAAAAGCTGAGTCAGCCCATATACAAAGCAGAGGTAGAAGACTTGGGGTGGGAACCTGCCTTGGTAGAAAAAGCTACCAGTCTTACTAACTACTAGGAGAAAGAGCATCATTGCTGAGCATGGGGAAAAAGTGCCACCAGAAGCAAAAGAGTAGCCCAGGGAGGAAAAAGCTAGACTTCTACTCTGAGGTTGTGGACAGAGCAGAGCACATCGGCTGGGGGACCAGAGTGCTACAGTGTAGGAACACAGGACTTTGAAGCAGTCAAAAATGGCAGAGCAGCTTGCAAGCTGGCAACTCCCCATTACTAGATGTGTGCTTCAGAGCTATTAAAAAAAAAAAAAAAAAAAAATCACAGGGGAAACATATCTTGATGTCTCTTTTCCAATTTACTCCATCATTCTTTTAAATTTCTACTGGACCAGAGATAAAGCCATAAAGTGGTCCAGTTAGAGCAATGCTGCCTCCTCACCTCTCTGCAATCCCCGTGGCAGCTCCTTTCCTCTCAGCCGAGGTACAGAGAAAGGAGCATCCCTTCAGACCATCACCATGGCCAAGACAACCCAACATTGGCATGATGCTGTTGCTTAACAACAAAAATTACAGGAGCAGGGGACTCAGTCAGTGGAGGCTGCCTGCCTACTGTAAAGCTCTACTCATCGCTGGGACAGCATGTGCACATCGCTGCTTCTACCTCCAGATTAGGGGGTGACCCTTAGGTTTGAGCTTTGGGAGCAAGAGGCAGTGAGGGGCAGGGGGGTATGAGGGAGTGGGGAGAACAGCTGTTAAGCTTTTAGAGATAATAAATTGAATAGCTCTGAAATTGGACCCACAAGGATAAAAGTGGTTTTAGTGCCTATAAGACCGACTATAAACTCAATCTGTCAGACAGCAGCAGCTGTTAAAGATAATGGTCCTGGTAAATTTAACTTCCGAACTGCCACAAAGGGACTAGTGTGATGTTGAGTTTCTGCCTTCTTTGAAAGGGGGTGGGGAGAAAAGAAAAAAAGCATCAAAACCCACAAGATCTTAAACACGCATCTCCAGTCAGCTAATCAAAAACCTGCTTTGAAGAGCAAGGATGGGCTGCACGCGTATGGGGGAGAAGAGATCCTCCGGAGGCTTTTAGGCAGATGAATACCTCTGGGCTGCTTTGATAGGATTCCACAAATGATACCAAATATTTGCTAATCAGCCAAGGTCAGCAGGGAAAGAAATGACTCTCTGCTCTGAACCCAGGCATCTCCTAATTATTTAAGTCCATGCTGTGACTTTATCATAAAGCTCTAGGCAAAGAAAAGCATCTAACTGGACTACCCGCGAGCAGATGGTGACTCAGCAGCAGTCCCCTTCCCTCAGTCCTCTCTTGCCCTGGAAGGCAGCAGTCCTTCATCCGCACCAGGCCCCTTTGGGACTGACGATCCTCGCCCCAGGAGCTGCCCCACTCAGCCCTGGCACGGGCTGCAGCGGGGCACCAAGCCAAGCCCGGTGCCGGCACGGCACGGGCAGGCAGCGCCCGCTCCCGCTGCTCCTTGACACGGATGCACTTGCCAGCTCATAGCAAAGTGCTGATTGTACCAACTGTCCCACCAAAAAACCCAGGGAATTTTATCACTGAAGCCAGTGGTGTCAGGGTCTGGCCCACAGGGATCACATAGAAATCTCTGGATTGGCAGGGACTAGCTGTAATTCTTCAAAACCTATTTTCCCTGCCAAGCAGGTAATGCTGCTGTGATTGAGAATGTGCTTTACACAGACTGCTGTTCCAAATAAGCTATCGCAGCAAATGTTTTTAATACGACAATCAGAACTACTTATGCAATTTTGAAAAGGCAGCAGGATTTGGCTACAAGAACAGAAGACAAAGTTAACTTCACCTACAAAGCAAATGCTTCAACCACAAAACCACCATCAGCTTTCTACAGGATAAAGCAAACAAGACCTGGATGGTCCTGGCGAGAAGAGAGGAGGAGGGCTGCCTCTGCGCGGCCACCTCACCCCTGCTCCCACGCTCGGCTCCATGCAACCCCACCTCCAGTGTGGCTTGCAGCATGCCCACTTCTCCAGCTCCAGCCTTCTCAGGGCAGACCACAGGGACACGGACCTTTCCTTGGCACAAATTCCTGACATCCTGCTTGCTTCAGGATCAGAGGAGGGTTTTATAGAGAGAGGATTTCTTCACAGCTCATTTTTCAGCTGCCTGAACAGTACTGTTGGACTCTTGCCACTCTGAGGGAAACCTGTAGGTGACCTTTACTGATGAGACAGGGAAGAAGTGGTTCCTTTGGAAATATTTTCATCCCAGCGGGATGAGATTTCTCACGTGCTTAGCATAACATCTGTGCCTTGATGGATTTGGGTTTCACTGGAGCGAAAGATACGGTGTCAAACACCAGCAAAGCTCCCAAGCCAGTCATTGGGAGACGACCACGCAACTACTTTGGAGCAATATCCTAGGCTTACTTCCCAGGACAGAGATATTTTTCAAGGGGTTGGGAGGACTGACTCCTCCTGGATCAGTACTCGTCATTTCTAACCAGCAGTTAAAGAGCGTTAAAGGTCTCAAGTCAGAAGCAAAGTAAACTGGTTTTAAGCTACTTTGAGATTAAACCTCCTGATTTTATTAAACACTACGGATAATTTATCATTGTTGTTATTACCCAAGGATGTAAGAAGAGTCCAACCAAACTTAAACATGCAGAATATTTGGGGGGCATTTGCAGATACACTAATGAAAGAAGAGAGCAGCCCCAAACCCCGGTGTTTACACATCTCATTGCCACCAAAAAGCCCTGATTCAAAAGCAGCTCCTCCAGCCTTTTCCTCATCAGCGGTATGAAAGGACAGTACAGCAAGGATGTAGGATTAATCCCTGTAAAATGATTTATCACCACAACCATCCGCAATACAGCTTCTGTCACAGTTGTCCATCACTTCCCAGCAATGAACCTGGGAACTTTATTCCCAGGAACATCCGAGTTTGCAATTCCCCTAAAGCGATTCCCCAGCCATCAGCAGCCCTGTGCACATGGCACACGCTGGTGATCTCCTCCCTCCCTCCACATTCCTTTGTGCTCTCAGAGGGAAAAAAAAGAAAAAAAAGGGTGGGTGGAAAAAAAAAAAAAAAAAATAGCCTCTCCAGGCCTCCGGGTTAAACTGTGACCTACTTCAATCCACACTGCTGTCCATTATTACCAATCCAATTATTCCAGACAGGTTAACTCAGCTTTAATTTATGTCAATCCAATTACTTTTTTTATTATTATTATTAAATAAAAAGATCACTTCCTGCTTCGAATGATTTATGAATACTGGCTCAGCATCCCGAGGAAAGGATTGGGAATGCTCAAGGTCAAGGTTGGTCTCACACAGGAACCCCCCAGTTTGTGGAGACGGCTTTACTCACCTCATCTCTCTTTTTTTGGTATTTTAATTGGATCTCTCACACAAGAGCCTGTGGCTTCCAGGGCTCTGCTCAGTGAGCCGGAATGGTATTCTGATTGCAAATGTTTCAGCTGAAGTAAGAGGCACTTAAATTAAATAGAACTCCTTGTCTGCTGCAGTATAATGGGACAGCTGAGCACAAAGCTTTCCCCTTCAGGGGAAAAAGGAATCCAGGATGGAGATTTTTCAATGGCACAAAGGAGAGTCAGGTATCTAATTCCCCACAAAGTCCACTCAATTCCCTTTTGTCAGCCTTCTCCAGAAGTCAACAGCAAGGGTGTTTTAAACAACTCTGTCACTACCTGCACTCCTACCTTCAGCCATTGCCAGGGTTCTGGCAAACTTCTCTGAGCAATCAACTGGTTTGGATTAGCATGTCGTTAAAACGTGCTCGGCAGCTACTGCTCAGCTGGGTGCAAAGCCCGTGACCTGACTCAGCCTCTCCACCACCACTGCCAGGAGGCATCACGAGATGCTTTGTCTGCTTTCTTAGACCTTCAGAGCTGAGATATATTCCACCTTCCCCTAAGCAAGGACTCCAGACAACTCATTTCAACTCCTGCCCCTAACCCACGCTATGACCTTGGCAAACTCCATTTGCCTTGCATGCCCTGGTTTCCTCTCCCACAGAGCCACCCACCCGCTCTGCCTCCTGCCCACACACGACTCCGGCTGGTCACCACAGCCCCTGCCAGGCATCAAGCAAACATGAGAGCCAACAGCCTTTTCACTGAGTGTCTCTCTGGCTCCTAGACAGGCCATGAGCAGAGCTGGTTAAGTCTTTAACATGTATTTTTCAATTGTTTTTTCCCCCCAGTGTTTCTAATTAGGAACAAAAAAGTTTTGCTTCCTTTTCTTTTTCCTGTCCAGCTAAACTTCACAGCTGATCTCAGCTGCCATGACAGCAGAGTCAGTTCTGCAGCTAACTTGGATCCCAGACCATTTCCAAGGCTTTGAGTTAAAACCTTGAGAGGTACCTTGAAGATAAGGGAGAGCTGCTGAAGTCAGTGAGACCCACTTTCCCAAGCCCAATTCCAGCAGCCAGGAAGACACACTTTATACGGGGTGGTGCTTCCAAGGGAGCCCTGGAGCACAGCCCAGGGGGTTAAGGCCACAGAGGCATGCCGAGTCACAGGGAAGAGGATGTAAAGCCTAACTGCATCCAGATGGGGAAATAAAGGGAAGAGATTTCAAGGATAAGCACTAAAATCACTTCCAAAAAAACATCTTCCCTTTGGAAGAAGAAAAGGAAAAAAGAATCTCAAATCAAGAATGCAATTTTAACAGTCTCCTCAAAGTGCTTCCTTCAGGTCCTTAGCTGAACGGACCAAGGATTACCCACACCTCAGTCTTAGCCAGTCAGTTGGACAACAGGGCTCACCAAAACCATCTCTGTCAAGGACAACACAACAAATCTGCTTGGAACAACATCCAGACATCCAAACAGTGAGTCACTTCGGTATCCCAGCCAATGTGTCCTTAATGGAGAAAAGCCAGACACTCAGCTGGGACACCCTGCAATGCCAGACACCCTCCTTGGGGCAGAGTCACTTCACAGCAATGCCACTGAGAGAGAGAATCCTGCAATAAGAGGTGGGATATTACCCTTTCTCAATCCCTCTCTCTTGCCTTTTCACCCTCACGCTACCCCGTAACTCCAACAGCCTGGTGTTCCCCATCCATCCCACATGACCTTGGGAATGTCCCTCTTTCCCAAATACAGCTTGTTATCTAATATCCTAAGAATAATTATCTGTATGCACACATTATTTGTCAGACTAGATATTGCCATCCTACCCCAATTTTAGATGGGGACACAGGGCCAGGTCAGTAGGTTACTAATGTGGTACTCCGTTCCCAAAGGCACCACATTAAGTGCTGAAGGACTTTAGCACTTATTTAGTACAAAGTAAAATGCTGGATAAAGAAAGCACCAACATGCACAAGCCTATTACATCATTCCTTTGTTTATCCTCAGGCTGTGCCACTAAGAAAGTACATGAGAAACTGTAAATTTGCTGTATGGTTACAATAGGTGTCCGCCTGCTTCTATTGAGGGCCTTTTGGGATGCTGTGGAATGCACAGCCCAAATTCATAACATTCTGAAGCAGTTGTTGAGTTGTCTAAAAACAGACAAATGAAAACACAACACCAACCAAAAATAATAGCTTTTATGCAAAAAGGGATTTTTGAAATTCAGTAAATGCATTACTAAATCCAGAGAACTTAAAGCTCCCCTTTTACATGCCACCAAAGCCATGTGGATGGGCTTCCTTGGAAAACAAAACAAAACAAAAAAACTAAAAAGAAATGTCCATGTCCACCAAGCGGCTTTGAAATTTCCATCCCAAACATCAAGATGACCCCTTGGGCTGGGACAGCATTGTTTCAATTAGTGCTGCTCTGCCCAGCCTAACTGTAGGAGTTGGGAACAGCCAACATTCCCAAAGAGTTCTTTCCCCTATTGTTTTAGGCTCAGCATCGAGAGAGCAAGTGAAGGAGGAGTAACAGTGACAAACACAAGGGAAGCAGCTGTATTTGCTTTCCCTAGGGCTATTTCTGCCAAGCTTAAAATAATACTGAGATCCGTCACCCTCCTCCCTTTACACTTTCTGTCACAGACACCAGGTTTCTCCCAAGCTGTCTGTGACCTGGCACTGTATCTCCTAAATGGGACCCCTCCTTCTGAGGGCAAAGTCTAATATGGGCAGGTGAAAGAAAAAGCCTCGGTGTGAATACGGGGGAGAGTTTGCTCTCTGCAAACAAGGACTAGAAACACCTTCAGTTCCAGCCCAAGTATGCACTGAGGGGAACCAGTCCTTCAGGATCCCCTCTCTGCCCTTCATTTTGAAACCAGTCCCTAACCAGGCTCCAGCTCAGAATGTATTTTCATTTCACTCGTGACACGTGCTAGTGTTGGTTTTCTGCCCAAGCTCTTCGAAGGCGAGAAAGAGAAGAGGAGACAAAAAAGTACAGCAAAAAATGATGCCACTCTCAAGAAACGGCACTTTAGGCAGTCTCCACTAGATCAGTAACGACAGTCAATAGTGCCTCCAAGGACTTGCTTTCTTCAAGTCAATACTGCATTCTGACAGCCAGTTTATTCCTGGGATCCATGAGCCTCTCTTCCAGATTCAATCTTGCTCAGACAATCATTCCTCTGAGGCTTTTATCCAGCTTCCAGACAGTACAGCAGTACAAGAGCCAAACAGTGAAGAAATCTTACTGCTGCTCTGCCAACATGCACTTCTCCACTAAGTGGCTTTTCTTACCCGCCAGGGTCACCTGCGGCCCTAAGGAAGTCAGGGGTCATTAGAAATAAAGCAGAGACGCTTAAACAAATACCTCACCCTGGGTGCCACATGGCTTCGCCTTCAGGCGATCCTCTCCCACACCTTTCCCTCCTAAGAGATTTACCACTATACTGCCTTGCGTACACGTGCACAAGAGAAAAGCAAGGTAGAGAATGTGACCTTGTAAGAAGAAACCATGATTTAAAGTCTGCAAAGCTCATTTCACCGACTTGGCTGCCTGAGCCAGCGCTGAGATCGTACCCACCGACATCTGTCACCAGTTTTGGTGTTTCAGCAAAGAAGACTCCATCCTTGTTAAAGAACTGCCCACCTGCATCACTAAAACATCTTTAGCGGACAGTCCTTTTCCTCAGGCACCAAGGAATAAAAACATAATCATCTTTAAAGTAGACTTAGAGAAGAGAAAGCATGTACCAACATAATTAAGTTCAGTGCAGCAAGCCCCTGGCCTTCACCCTCAAAGACACAAGCATAATTGCACTATTAAACAGACACATGAAAGGCCTCCGGGACAAACAGGTTTTGCAGAGATCAACAGGAAGGTCTGTGCCTTGGCGAGAGCAGCCTTAGCAGCTTCCACACCAAAAAGGAGAGGCTTTGCGTTCATCTCTGTTGCCGTCCCAATTTCAGTCACATCCTTGTGTTTCAGGAAAGCCCATCTCTGCGATAAACCCTCAACGGAGCCTTGTTTTTAAGGCACATTCTAAAAGGACTTGTTCCTGCCGCTGCAGAAGTCTGGTTTTAATACTCCTGCCTGTTTTGGGTTGCCCGGAGGAGCAGGGGGATTCCTCGCCAGCTGGTGAGCAGCACAGGCCAGGAGAGCGTCACAGTGAATTAAGCCACTGCTCCCAGCTTTGGAATACCACAGTGGGAACATCATGCGGGTTGCGGCGGTGTCCTTGGGGTGCTACTGCTTTCCTTTCTTACATGCCAAAAGCCTTTGATGAAATGAAAGCTGTCTATGAAAGAGCACCTCTCCCATCAGCTAAACTTAGCTCTGCTGTACCCGTCACCATAGCCTCTGCCCTCGTCCCTGCGCGTCCGATGCCTGGACTGAAGGCGTTAACACGCAGCCCACTTGTGTTACAGTAAAGCCACACAGCTGACGTCGTCCTGTGAGTAGATGAGGGCAAGCCTGGGAAACAAAGAGCAAGATTTTTTCCAGCACCCTACACCTTATGCCTACCTCTGCAGCACCAGTAACAGAGCAGTACGCTCCTGAGGGCAAAACCTTCCAGTGCCACAGAAAGTTCACCACCTCAACCTGAGAATTTTAGACATGCTTGGTGACTAATGAGGTCCAGGGAGGTATGGATTACTGCTGTTTGTACAGCTTTATGGAGGAAGCTGCAAGAGTGCTCTGTAGATGAAAGCAGTACATATTTGCACATTAATGTAATTTAACATGAACTCATTCTATCTTTTAAACCTCTGGAGTGGCAGGAAAGACCCATAAGCAAACAGGCAAAGGATATCTTTATTATGGAAAGGTTAAGGTGACAGTCTATGATGTTTCAGACAACTAAGGCTAGCAGGAGGCTGCAGATCCAAACAAGAACAAAGAAAATTGCAGCAAAGAAGTATCTTGAAGGTGTTCTCCACTACACACATAGAAAAGGAGAATTTTGCCTGGCAAACACAGTTAAAGTGGTGTAAACCTACACACTCACAAGTAACTTGTTTGCGTGGCTGTACTATTAGAAGGAGCTGCTTTACCAAAAAACAGGTGTTCGCACAAAATCCCCAGAGGCTTCTGAAAATCCTCTGCAGATAGGAGCTGCCACAATCAGTATTTTGTATAAAATAAATGCCAAGGACGGCTCAGTTCTCCACAGGACAAGGTAACTCCAAGATTGTGTTACTGCAGTCCTCTTCTGCTTGTTCTGCTGGCCCAGGACACACTCATGTTGCTGGCCCAAAGCAGTGACAACAGGTTGACTGTACTGCTTGGCTTTGTACCAGCTCAGTCTGCCCTTCCACAGATGGTGCAGAAGCATAAGAAGTCACCTCCGGTGCTCCTGCTAATTCAGCAAATATGAGTATAGACTGGGTGAGCTTGTAGTACGCAGAGCCTCAAGTACCGATTGTGGACCCATGACCTCTCACAAAACCTCCATGGAGATGGCCCTCCAAGTGCAGTGCATTTCAGGCAGACCTATATCTCCAGCCCAGCTGTGGCCACCATATAGCACAGGCACACCACGAGCAAGACGGGGCTCAGTAAAGCTACCCATGCAACCCAGGCAGGTGTTCCCAGCCATGCTGAGCTCCTCGCTGTCATGCCAACATCTGGCCCAGGTCCCCACCCTGCTGTATTCGCAGCCCTGACAGCATGACTCCAAGCCTAAACCTGCCAGCTTTGCCCAGCTGGAGTTAGAGGTCTTTAACAGTAATAATGAACATAGGAATCCTAGAAAGGGACTGAATCGGAACAGACTAAGTAATCACAGAAACACTAGGTTGGAAAGGACCTTCAAGATCATCAAGTCCAACCATTAATCCAGCACCACCATGTCCCCTAAACCATGTCCTGAAGTGCCACATCCACACGTTTCTTGAACACTTCCAGAGATGGTGACTCCACCACCTCCCTGGGCAGCCTGTTCCAATGCCTGACCACCCTCTCAGTGAAGAAATTTTTCCTAATATCCAATCTAAACCTCCCCTGGCGCAACTTGAGGCCATTTCCTCTTGTCCTATCACTAGTTAGTTGGGAGAAGAGGCCAACACCCTTGTCACCACAACCCCCTTTCAGGTAGTTGTAGAGAGCGAAATGGATAGAGAGTGATAATGGATAGAGCTGAGTCAGATTGGATAAATTCATAACATAACCCATTTAGAAGCAAGTTGCCTCCTGAGCACTTTTCCTCCGCAAGAAGGGGGCGGGGGGGGGATGCAGGGCAGAAGGAAAAAAAAAAAGTATCCTGGGAAGTGACCAAGGGCATTGCTAAGGAAAGTGTCACAAGTTGTAGGATTTCCCATCACACCTTCAGGGCGAAGCTGCACGGGGCAGGATGCAGAGCTCTCTCTCCTACACAGCCCCTTTATTCCGCACGGCAGCCTGCATGCAGGGAAAGCGTGCCTCCCAGCTCTCGTTGGCCACAGCCCTTTGCCCAGAGCTACCCAAGTTCGGGAATCCAGAGACTGCTCGGACCGCAAGTACATTTTGTCTGGACCCCACCGGACTCTCAGACGGGCAGCATACCCCACGTGCTCGTGGTCCTGCGCTGCTCCCCTTGCCCCAGGCACAGCTCCCACCGGTGGCCAGCTGATCCGCCAAAGCAAGGGCAGCACGCTGCTTCCCGCGGGGCTGACCGCGCTGACATTACACAAGGAGCTTCAGTGATGTAACAGCCACCGGTAAATACTGCACAGGCTTGTTTAGCCTGTGGCTCTTTACACGCACCCACCAGACTCTTTGTATGTTCCAACATAATGTTTCTTACGGAGGATAGTGTTATGCAAGGCTGAGCAATGAAAGCTGAGATTGTTACCAGCTTTAACAGACTTTGGATCATGCCAAGAACAAGTCCCACTCTGTTTTAGTTGCTTCAGTATGATATCCCACATCGTTTCTATAATAATCAGCTGCTCCTACACTGCAATGGAGACCAGAAGACAAATGACTAGTAAAGAGACGAGAAACAATCTCTGTAAAGAGCTGAGAGTACTGCCAAGAATATTTGTAATCTGATTTCATCCTCTTCACCTTCCCTGACCTGTCACTGGACCTCGCTGTGATCTACCCGGTGGTTTTCAGGCTGTGGTACACAGATTACTGCTGAGTGGACCAAGAAAAGCAAAATGATTGTCAGGCTGAGATTCATACAGACCTACATCACTGACCTACACCAACCCATTAACTCATTTATGAAGGAGTTTCACTTTGTTACAGGTCACTGCAAAAAATCAGGGTGATGTATTTATTTTAGGAAACAAATCCACTTAGTAGAGTATGTCGTGAACAAAAGTTCTCCATTATCTACAATGCCAAAGACATACTTGAGATTGAAACAAACTTCTAATCATTTCTTTGATGTAAAGAGACTTCTGTTGAACAACACAGTGGTGGTGAGGTCCCTTCTGTGAAGAAAAAAAAATAAATGTCTGTTTACTATTTGGTAACTGCTCTAGCACAGAGTTGGAACTGCAGCCACTTGTCACCTCCTCCCATGCTAGCTGCAATTCTAAAGTGACGCACGCAGCAGCTTTATTTGAGGCAGGTAACATACCACAAAAAAAAAAAAAAAAAAAGGCAAAAAGCAATCAGTCGAGGGACAGGGCTTCCACAGTGTACCTCGCTGCGGCAGAGAAACCCTAGGATATCAGCTCGGGGAACCAGAATAATTGCTAGCACAAAAGACTGACCCAGACAACATAATAGGTGTCACACTACTATCCCACGCGTCCACAAACGGCCATCCAGGAACCCAGCTGCTACCTACGCTCCTCCACTATGTCCACCTTCACAGATCACCATCCAGGTTTGAAAGTGTCCAGCTTTAAGGGACAATAGGTTTCCAGGGGCATTTCCACTACCTCCGCTGAAGTGACTCTGGTTCTGCAGCTGAATAAAGTCACCCCCACCCTAATTTAGAGCTCCAGGCTGCTGCTCTTGGCATGCTGTGCCAAATCAACCATTTCCTGCTAATTTTTTCCTAGGCTGACTTAGCTCTTTCAGAAATGGCCAATGAAAAAGAAGAGAAGAAAGTCACTGTCCCCATATGCAGCCCCAGTCTGACCAAATACTGTAAAAAAAAAATAAATGCCACGGTACAGCAGGTTGCCGCCTGCTCAGGTACTGCTGTTAAAATGGGTATGGTTGGGGTGGGTGAACAAAACAGCCCTGTAGTCACACCAGGTAGTTCATGCTCCGGCTGTCACCCACGGTCCTGCAGCTACCGCACATTTTGTAGCTACACCACGAGTCCCGAGAGCACTCGGCCCGAGGAGGCTTGTGAGGGAAGAAGGAGCCAGGAAGGAGGAAAAGTAGCAGGCAGAGGGCAAGGGGTTAATTTACACCCTTCTGTTGGAAAATAATCATCGGTTTTAACAGTTTCCTGCAAAAGATGGGGAAGAAAAGGGAAATCCACCATGGTCTGTAGCACACCCAACCATTCCTACCCCCCAAAGGCTCTTTCTAATATCACTCCAAACCCAGCCACATCCATGCACTGATAAAGACAGCAGCAACACACAGTTTAAATACAATTAGAGGAGACTGGTCCCTCCCTGAGCGCTACGGGGAGTCGCACTGGGCGGTGGTATGCAGCTGTGCGTGCACAATCCCCAACTCGCACACAGCGACGCTGTAGTTTGACTCCAGTAAATACTGGCAATAAATTCCTCTCCTTTTACCTGAGGAAGGAGGTCAGACCAGCTGGGAGGGAACGCAAAGGAGATATCTGCATTGCTGCAGGCTGGGGGGGATTAATTAATTAGGCAGCACTTATTACAGTGAAGCAAAACTTACTTCATTTGGCCCAACTGTTTAAGGCATAAAAGGACAAGACGACCCACCCTCTTGGGCAGGTTGCCTCGACCACACAAAACACAGCTGTTTCAGAGGAACTCAGCACTAAGCCGGCCATGCAGCCCCCCAAAAAAAAATAAGCAAAAGCAAAGTCCTTGTCTCCATGGGGTTTGCGGTCCACAGGGAGAGTTGGGTGTGGAGTTTCCATCAGCTGTCCTCCTATGTTCTTCGAACAGGACATGAAGTTGGGCTTTTTGCTCCTTTCCTGGCATGCAACTTGGAGATAAGTTCAAAGCAAACTTGTACGATTCCTCCAGTTGTCCCTCATGGGGCTGGAGTGAATGTTTCCATGGATTGGAACCGACACTGCTCTTCCATTTGGGGATTTCCTCTTTGCACATGGCAGTGACCAAGCGAATTTATAGTTCCAGTTGAGGCAAACCAAAATGAAAAGAAAGATTCACTTTTTTAAAGTGAAATTAGAAAATAAATGCATAAATAATAATTAATAAATAATATTTCAAAAATAAACTACCATGAGGTACTCTGTTTTGGTCTTACTGAGGTTCTACCTTCAATTTCAGGAAGGATAAACTCACAAATGAAAAGGCAGAAAATTAAAAATAGTCTGTGACCTGTGGCTCATCACTGAGCAGAAAATGGGACATTTCTTAATTCCTACAGACTGGTGGATGCTTTTGTCCCTTCTCTCTCCAGAAATGAGCAATCATCCCACCCCCCGAGCACATAGACTTTACTGTTAAGAGGAGACAGAAAATGGTATAATCTTCACAGAGATGCAACCAACCCCATGAGGAACATCAGAGAACCTTTACAAGAGGAGGGAGCTCAAAAGAGCAGAGGGCTGGGTATCCTGCAGCACACACTCTTCAGAAAAATCGCAGCCTCCAAAGCTCACGGAGCCCTGTGACTAAGCACGAGCCTGCAAGCAGGTCCTAGCAATCGCCTCTCCAGGTCCTTAGGCTGCTCTAAATGCAGAGCAAGCACAAGACACTGACAACACAAGTCTTCCCTCAAGCTTTCAACCAAACCCCACCATTTCTTCAAGTTTCTGCTCCTCTACTCTCTGCTGGGGAGTTGTCAACCACCTCCTGAGGTGGACATTCATGGCAGAGTGCACCCAAATACATCCACGCACAGGACAGCTTCCTCCACACCCGCAAGGCGGAGAGACAAAAATAAAAGTGTTCCTACGGGTAGATTCCTCCCCAACCCCCGAGCAAAGCTACTGGATCTTTCCCATTCTGGTTTCATCTTTAATTCTGCTCACCACACTTTGTCCAACAGGTTAAAAACCAAAGGTGTTTATTAGCAGCCAAAAGGTCAAACTGCATCATTGTCATCATCTTCCCCCAGATTTACATCTGTAAGCCTATCCTGTATTGAATGTCGGTGTTTACTTTTTTTTTAATCTACTTCTAAGGAAGCAAGAGACCACAACAATGTTCAACTGCTTTATTAAAGCATTAGAAGAGAATAAGCAAGCTACATAATGAAGTCACATGGCAACACAATTCCAAGCTAGCAGTCACAGTACTTTACATTTAAATTGATATTTGGCAAAGAAATCATCCCTCAATCAGTATAGGTCATCAAGTTGATGAGGCACAAAATGCCCCATAAAAATTAGAAGTTCCTCGTTCCCAGGAGCTTATGAAAAAAACATCACCACACACTAAAGCAGACATTTCAAAAATCTGTCATTATCAGTACAACATGTCCCTCATGATGAGGACGGAGGGCATGCAGGACAGAAAGAGTCCCTGAACTTGTTGCTATGGCACATCACGCCGGAGAGTCAGGGCGGCATTTCAGAGCCAGGGACGTGCAGTGCAAAGCAACCACCTTGCTAAAGGAAGATCTGTGTCTTCAGGTTTTGGGGCAATATTTCACCTTGAGTGGTCTATAGTCACTTAGGACTAGCGTGAGAACGGGCGTGTAACTTTTGAGTGAGATAAGCTCCAATGAAATACAAAGGTCTGTCTGTGGTCTGCTACATCAGCGTAAGTGCATGCAAATTAATGACGGAGAGAAAGATTTCTATAACCTTAACTACTAAGATTCAGTGAAGATTAAGGTTCACCTAGTGCTTACTAGATCAGCAAGACTTCTAGGAGAGCGAAAACGTGATTTACTGAGAAAACACCGCGATCTCGGCGGCAGCACCATGACCGTCCTGCCCTGCACAGGACTCCTCTGCTCAGCCAGGGACCTTCGCTACAGGACGCACAGTAAAACAGCCGCAACAAGGGACTCGATGCCTTCAGAGGGATAATATTCCTGACAGTAAAAATATGAAACCAGCACAGCAACTCATGCTCATTTACAAACAAGACACTGCACTAACTTCCGCTTGTTTGCACATGAAAATTACCTAAGCATTTACCGCACGTTGGGGTGATCAGAACAGCTTTGGAGCTGCTGTTCTGTGGCCATCATACCATACAATTAAATACATTTCATTACTCATTTCAGGAAAAGCAACCACAGTTGCAAGGGAGAGGCTGAGGCAGATGACAGGAGCGTTACATAAGCGTTATTGATTTTGTTTCTCCAAATGCTCATGAAATAAACCAGATAAACACGCCAACCGGTTTTGCTCAACAATATAATGCATCGTTCAGCCTTTCAGCAGAACGTGTCAAACGTCAGCTGCGCACCGCGCGTGCGCTCGGCGCTGCACAAAGGACCGAGGAAGGGGGAAGTGGTGATCAGATAAAGGGTGCACATTCACTCCTCGGGCAGCAGCTACGTCCCCAGAGACCGCAAAAACGTAGTGGTGTTTCTCATATAGACTTAACATTTTAAAATAGATCTTAAATCGGCCTATTTCTTAGCAGCAGCTGGAATGGCACAGGGGTCCTGTTCATCAACACAGCAAGAAAAATTTCCACCCTAGGGCTATAATCAAAACTAGTCAAGACAAAGAATGAAGGAGCAGATATCTTGTTCCTCCCACTTTACAGATGGGAAGTGAAAGATTCAAATGCTTAATGTGGACACACATTTAAAAAAAAAAAGTCTTTAGCTTTTTTTTGTTAGAGGCAGGAAAAACAATGCTGGAGAGGAAATATCACCAAAAAGCGCAGCAGATACTTATGAGCAGATCATCTGCAAGAGATGGTGTTCCAAAAAACAAACCAACCCATGTGGCCAAGTACAGGGATAATGTTGTCCTCGTCTCACCCACACCTTCTTTCCCAATATGTCTCTTTCTTCATCAGCTAGAAATCTGATAAAAAAAATTTACATGAAAAAAGTAAAATTACGTAACTCGCAATTCTGCCATCTGCTCAGTGCCTGTTAGCTCACAAACCATAGAAGTGTTTTAACAGGCATGTCAAGGGGTAGATGGACATGCAAAAAAGCAACTACAAAGCCCAGTTTTGGTATGTAGACCCTCTCTTGGTGATGATGAAATCTGTTGCTACATGCTAGCTTTTAAAGCCTAATAGTTTACTTTTCTTTTTTTGGACAGGGGGAGAAGAGGGTTCTGAAGACATGAAACAGCTTTAATCTTTCAAGAGTTTGGGAAGCAGAGTTTGCTCTTTGATACAGCTAGTTTCATAAATCTGAAAACACAAGGACAGAAAAATCAATGGGTAAGAGATGGATCGCCCACCTGAATGGAGAGAAATGAGTCAGCGCGTACCCAATTTGCCAATGATGCTGAGGCAATCTGTCAAAATGCGTTTTTCAGGGGGAATAATCCCTTTAGCCAGAGGGGGAAGCCACAAGTATCAAGGAGGTGAAAACTTGATGGGAGAAGGTCAGAATTCCCTAAAACATTTTAGGCAATTTTTTATTTTAACTCCGAAGTGTTGTTTTTCTCTCAACTCTTTCACTCCGTTCAAAAAGGACAGGATGGCACAGACGTGCTACAGCTTCACTGCTGTATCAACACAGACCAAACGGACCCCCTACGGTTAACCAAAAACAGACAGCCCTACGTTTCAGCTGTTACACAAGATAAAACTCGGCATCAGTAAACAAAAGGTCAGAACCAGCATCAAGGTTTCAGATCTTAATTACAAGGGCTTCCTATCCAAGCCTTAGGGTGGGACATTCAAAAGCATTTCATTTGCTCCCATTAAAGTCAGATGCGATTTCGTTCATGTATTCAGAGCATTTAACATGGGAACAGGCTGAGCCCTTGTCCTGCTCTGCATGCGCTTAGCAGCTTTTGAAAACACACACTGGAAGACACACCAGGTTCCTCCGGTCAAGCCAAGGGACCCCGCAAAGGAAGAATGAAAACGCCACACAGAAGGTGCCTGCAGCACCCACCTCGGTGGGCAAGGGCTGGATGGCATGTCCTGCCATCAGCACACAACCCATGGAGAAAGGGAACAGCAAATGCTTTGGCAAGTCACACCCAAACCATTTACACTGTCTCCTTCACCGACCACATGTAGATCAAGTTTCCCCTCTAGTGACTCAGCTGCCTCACCCTCATATATTTCTAGCACGCTTAGTTAAGATTTTTCTGCTATTTCCTCACACCAGAATTTCACCTGTTGCATCTTGCCGGCAGGCTGGGTGGGGTTTCTTTCTCTCTCCTTTTCCTCTCAATGCATTTTTGTGGGCAAGTACCTACTTCGGTGTCGGATGGGAGCTACAACGAGGGAGGCAAAGCAGGTGGTAAAGAACTGGAGATGCTTTTCCTTCTGTTTCTTCTGTGCTGGCAACAATTGCTGAAACGCCACACCAAAGCCACCCTCTCTGAAAAACTTCAGCGGGTACGAATGCAGCAGCCCATCTGCTTCACGACACATGGTGCCAGCAAACGCTGTGTCCACGCCTCAGGCTGAGGTTTGCAGATATGGTCAAGTCACGCTGGCTTCCCAGCCCCGAAGACAGACATTCAGACAGGGAGCGGGGCCTTCCGGCAGCAGGCAGCGC
>NW_010521932.1:18812-21503 GCF_000687285.1 Phaethon lepturus
CCCTGTTGGCAGCACCACGCACCAGTAACAACCTGCTTTACCATCTCGTGTCTTCTGGAATGACATTCAGGTGCATCCTCTTCCTCTGCTCCTTCAGTACAAGGATCCTCTGGGCAAGCACACCTTTCCTAGAGCAAAGGAGGAGCATCTGTAATGAGACACTTAGCTTCTCCCTCCTCTCCTTCTCGCTGGCCAGCCAAAACAGGCCTTCAAATTTTCCCAAATGCATTTTGACACCCGACCCGCTCTCCAAGAACAGCTCCATAAGCAAAGGGGCTCTGTGGCATGAGCTACACCTTGCAAATGCCCAGTTGCTGGGGTTCTCCTCCACCCCATCATCCAGCGAGCCCCTTTGCCTTTCTCAGTGGCAAGCTGTCCCCAAACGCTCAGCTCACAGCAGCTTTACATCTTTTTCCCGTAGCTTCGTTGCTGTTGCGGGCCAGGTGCGAGGCCCACACCAGCGCGCTGCTGACCCGACACGCTGAGGAGTGCCAGTCACGGTCGTGCGTGGGAAGACGACGGCTCTGCCGCGTCGGACGGCGGGGCAGGAGCACGGCGGCTGCGCGGAGGGAGGCACAGCACAGGCTGACAGCACGGCAGAGAAAGAGGCGTCCAGTGGCTCTATGGGACCTGGCCGCAGGACTGCTGATGCCCGTCATCCCTGACGTCGGCAGCTGCAAGAATTCACCGCATTAGCAAAACACAATGAGAGCTGCCCTGTGGGTCACGCTGCAGGTCGGGATATTGTAGCTCTCCTGCATAACATGAGGCAAAGCACTCCAGGGAAAACTAGCAGAAGATTAGCTGTGGTTGAAGACGTGCCTCAGATAAAATCCCACCCCAGGAACGGGGTCTGAACACTTTGCTCAAAAATCCCCTCCAGGACAGATATCCTAGCTGTAGCCCAAACACAGGATCCCACAGCCCTGCTTTGGGCTGGGAAAATGCCGAACTAGTGAAGCTCTTGACCAAGAGAAACCCTGCTTTTTAACATTTCAAGTGCAGATAGGGATCAATCCAAAAATCGGTATAAATAGATACAACTGAAGTCAAAGGAGCTGTAGCTGCTCGTGCCAATCCCAGGTTGCTCTGCATGGTGACAGAGTCCTGGCACTTGAAATTCTCTGTGGGTCAAGTGGAACTTCAGAGAGGTTTCTAAAAGAGACACTTGGTAGAAAGTTAACAAAAAACCCTGCAGCAAGCATTAGAAACTGGCATGAAAGGCCACAGAAAGTCAAGAACAGGCCGAAAAAGACAAAAGAGACAGTTAGAAATGCTTGAGTGATCATAAGGAAATGATGTTTTGTTATGTGATCCAAAGCCCTCTGCCGTGGGTGCCATATAAATAATAATTATGTTGTTGATTATCTGTGTGAGCAATAGAGCTAATGAGCTGGTTCTTACAGGAGATAAATACAGCTTCTAAAGAGCAGGGCAGCCATTCTGCCAAAGGCAAGTAATTAGAAGCATTTCTTGTCTGCTGAAAGTTTGCTTTTTTTTTTTTAAACCTGAGGACAACCAATGCACACTGTAGATATTTGCTATTAAAAAACCCACTCCCTTCACAGTCCCAGTAGACATAAACGGAATTTCCCTTAATGACTGGGCCCAATTAACTGGAACCTGGAGCTCCACTTTGTAAGCAGCAGGGTTCCTCTTTGGAGGCTTGGCCCCAATGGGCAGGAGACATCCAAAGGTTGAGGATTAAAGCTGCTTTGTTTCACTAAGCGTGTACACCATATTGCAGGATGGTTGGCATGGGAACAGAGCTATGGAGGAGCCTGTAGTGCGCAATAAACAGTCTCCATAAAATACGGAAGCAAATAACTGGGGAGATGAAGGGTAAACCCTTCACCTATCATCTGGGAGAGCTCAACGGATGGAGGAAGAAGGAGCAGCCCTTCCAATTCACAGTTCTTCATCCATGCCCGAGAAATGCCTGCTTCCAGGATTTTTGTTTTAACATTACTGCTTTAAGCCTTCAGCGCACGTGTACACTCAACCCATTCCACCGCCCGGTGCCTGAACCATGGGGATCCGAAAGGAAGTGCCACTTTAGCTGCTGCCACCATTTATAGCCTTGAAGTGCAATGTCTCAAGGTGCTGGTTAATCCCAGGACAGAGCTGGAGAAGAGGGCTGGCCTGAGGGGCAGGATCTGACTGTCACTATCACACAGGCTTCTTTGTGAGAGCTGTCAGCAAAACCCTAGAGCTGCTTTCTGGCAGTGGATGTTCAGGCCCTGATCCAGCTAACTAATTAAACACAAATAGTTCTATTCTAGTCAACAGAAGTGCTTGTGCAGGTTAAGGCGGTACATAAATACACGTTTGGCTCAAACCCTGAGCCAGCAAAGCAAGACACAGTATCGGTTAAGCTGCCCGATCAGCAACGCCACGCGTTGGATACGTAGCCGCAGATATCATCGCATCCACCGCGGGATTTTGTTTGGCCGGCTGTGCAAACGCCCCATCAGTTACAGCACCTCACGCAGCAACATCTAGCCATAGGCTTGCGAGGTGACATGAGATGGCCCACCCAGAGGTGGCGGACAGGACAACCCCTGCCAGCCACCACGTCTGCAAGCGGGGGGGACAGAGCGTGCCAACCCCCCGACCCCAGCCCAGGCGCCCCGTAAGCAGGCTGGCGTGCCGCAGACAACATCAAGTCCTCACCGCAGGTACCTCACCTCG
>NW_010521933.1:0-3474 GCF_000687285.1 Phaethon lepturus
TTGGCCTTATTAAACCTCATACAGTTGACAGAAAGAAACATCTTTTCCTTCTATTAAGAGGGAAAAGCCTCTAGTGAGATTTTCCATTTAATTGTATAGGCGTACTGCTAGTTCTTACTAAAGATGCCCACTTGATCAAGACACTATATATCATATCCCGGATCATAGGATACTCCAGTCCTCACATGCATATTGATTATGGCCATATAGTGGCAAGCAGTTACAAAATATATTCACTGGGAACTGCATATAAGTCAAACCAAGTGTTCAGCTCCCTCTGCACTGTCATGCTTCTGAAGCTGCTGACTTAGTTTTTGGTTTATATTTGTTCTGTTCACAGTTGCTGTTTAAGCTAATTGTGTCCTTCCCCCAGCAGACTGTAGCGTGACAGAAAGAAAGGGTTTTCTAACTTTACAAATGCTACAGCTACTCTTCTTCATGTGAAATAAGCTGTCCCATGAACCCTGATGCCTAAAACACCTACGAACACTGGATTAATCTCAAATGCACTTTATTTATGGAGGCTACTCTCACTCCAACATCCAGTCAAGTAAAAAATGCAGAAGACTGCAATTGCCACCACCCTCTGCCATCTCTAATTACTGTCCTGAACAGGAAAGGTCAGCACATTACACCTGATAAGCCTGGGAGGTTAGGAGCTTGTCTGTAGGCTGGAACGAAGGAAAGTTTTGAGCCAATCTGAAAGAGATGGGGTAGCATCAGGTAACCGCAGAGCACTTTGCAGAGAAAGCAATCCCATCAAATGAGGACACAAAAAGGTGTAGAGGGCCTGGGAAAACAGATCTGTGCTCCAGCAAGGTGTTTGGCCTGTCCCTAGGAGTGGGACATGATCTCACAACCCTACTAACCCCCGCTGCCAGTGGTGTATGGGACACCTGACCTTCCTGGAGTAAAAGCAATGCACACCTCGGAGTGCAACTGCTACACCCCACCCAGCCTGTGTGGGGATCACTTTAGGAGAGCAGTGCACCCCTCTTTGAATGCACACAACACCCAGTTCTGCTCAGCACCCACACACTGCCCCTACGCAGATGAACCAACATGGGTGATGATGGTGCTCCCACCACTTGGTGAGCTGCCTCCTGCCAAGACACTTGGCGAAACAGCTGACCAACAGTATCCATAGAGATCTTAGTACACGGCAGGTCCACCAGCAGACAAGCCGGAGAGCTGATGCTCGTGGCATACTGCCCTCTGCTTGTAAGAGAAACCTCGAAGAGCAGAGGGAAGTCTACATGGTTTGTAGTACGTTGTTCTACGTCTTTCGTGTGCCACCAGATGGTAAGTGGAGAGAAACAAATATGTCATAGACACTGAAAGTGGTGACTCAAACAAAGTGCTGCTGCGGCAGGAAGGCAGCAATGTGCTTGGATGTGATCAACCTTGTGGGCTCTGTGTTTGCAGACTGCTCTCCAGACACCACACACTTTTAAATCAACTAAAAATGGCGTAAAAGTGTATCAAAGTATTTCACTGCTTTCTTACAGACACCTTTCTGCAGGTGTCCCCTGGCTCATCTGACTTGGCACTGTAGCGAAGAGAAGAGTTTCTGACTTTCAGGCATGGGTGCTGTGCATACCACTGCTGTGTAAAGAAAGGAACTCCCTGGATTTTCACCGATTTCTGTTGTGAAGAACAGCACTGTTTACTTTCCCCTTGTAGCCAGGCCCATCTATTTGTGATCTGCATGGTTAAGAGATCAAGACCAAACTATCAGTCCTTTCTGAAATTACTATCCTGGGCGATAACCTGCGACTCAGCTCTGCTTGGCAAAGCTTATGTCTGTACCCTGGAAACCTCTTCTGGAAGAGGCTGTCTGTTGATACTACCATAGCTCAGGTAAAACACAGGTCGTCTTCCTTCCCACTTCTTGTTTACCCAATCCACAGAAAAAAAAGGAGGAAACAATGGGAAGTTTTGAACACTAGGAACAGACAAGACTGCTACTGCTACCTGTGCCCTTGAGCTGCTGCAAAGAAATCAGCTCACCAGGAACCACATTCCCAGAAGTAAGTTTCAAGATAAAAGCAGGATCATACAAATACTCCCACCCTGGAAAGACAGAGCATTAATGCTCTCCCACCCATGCTGCTTTCCCCCTAACGCTCTTCTTGCCACCAGCGCTGCAGCAAGCCTGTGCAGAGGGGACTGGAACAGTGGCCTGAAAAACTGATCGCTGCCTCTCGTAGGATGGCTCAGTGCCCTGGTACCTTTGCCGCCACGCAGCTCGCCATGGAGAAGATCACCACATGTGACAGCCCCACAGCCCTGGCATGCTGGGGCCCTGGGAGGAAGCGCTTTTGGCTGACCTCCCTGTGTGGAAGGGCTGAAAAGACGCCAGGGGCTGCTGGCCTGCAAACAGCAGGAGCCTGGGCTGGGATGGGAGGCGGCAGCCTGGGAAAGATTCCAGCAGGGGGAAAACACAAGCAAAAAAAGGAAATAGAGAAGACTAAATGAGGAAAGACATAGATATGTGTGCGTGGGGACAGACAGAAGAGGAGATGGATGTTGGAGAGCAGATGCAAAGTGGAGTCACGGCACATGAATCCCTGCTCAGTGCCTCCACACTGCATTAGTCCGGCTGCTCCCAGAGAAACCAGAACGGGGCTGCCCGTGGCTGGGGCTGCAGCAGGCACAGGGAAAGGACATGTCTCCAGATAAGGAGATAAAAGTGAATCCACATTACTGGATACTGTCTGCATCCTGCAACGAGCTGAACAGAGAGGGCTGAGCAAGGGCAAAGGGAGCAACCTCCGAGCCGTGTCTGTGCCTTTACTAAGTGAATATCTCCACAATTCATGTGAGTATTTTGCCACTTCTTACTGAGTCATATTAACTCTCACTTTAAAAAGCCACCGGTGTGAGCATAACACTCACATACTGCTGTGAAAATCCTGTATCTGCTATTGTAGGAGACCTTTTATTAGTGAGGCATTATTATTATTATCTGTCATTTGGACTGTAAGCTGTTTTACTGTGAGCTGGTTCATGTGGATTGTGCTGCATCAAGCTCCTAACCCTGTCACTGCTACTCTTCTGTAAATTTCCACGCAGACACACTAATTTTGGGATCAGGATCCAAGGAGGATTTAATGAAATACAGCAGCACTCCAGGATGTGTACAGTGCCTCCCACCATGGAGCCAAATCTCTATCACAACTTGCGCCCACTACAGACAGTGAATAATTGCATTGATTGGCAGGTCTGAGCACAGAGAGGAGCTTAAAGCAGTGGGAAAGGAGTTTCAGTGCCTGCACTGGGAGGTGTATGTACCTGATCCTCCTCCCGGCTCCTTTACATACAACTAACTTTCCCATCTCTCTGGGTTTTCAAAAGGATCTTATGACTGCCAGGAAGGTAGGGCTGGAGGTGGGGGGAAGGGGGGCATTTCCACTGCAATTGCCAACCCCAAGCTTTGGAGGATGACTTGATTTGGAGCTGCTGGAGCCATAC
>NW_010521933.1:4029-4970 GCF_000687285.1 Phaethon lepturus
AAGCTGCGCAGCCTCACACCCCAGATCAGCCAGGTCCACCCTGGCCAGGCCCGGGGACAGAGCAGGGGGAAACAACCTGTGCCCAGCTCACCTTCCCATCCCCATCTGCTCCCAGAGCAAGGGAGGTGGGCTCTCCCAAGCTAGCGGTGTAGGAGAGAGTGGTGCAGGATGGCCTCCAGCCCCTCTATGACCAAGCAAGCTGCTTTGGGGGATGCGGGCAGGCAGGTCCCAGGAGCCTGCGTCCAGGGACATGGGGGTGTGATCATGTCCCTGTGCTGGCAGCCAGGTCACCTTGTGCTCATCCTCCCCCAGTACACAGGCAGTGCCAGGGCACCTGTCCCTGGGCTGGACCAGGGTGGACTGGGCTGAACTGGGATGTGGGGCTGCATGGCTTTGTCATGCTACAGGCAAACCTTTCTTTCCCTCTCCTCTCCTTTCCCCTTTCCTTTCCCCTTCCCAGTCTTCTTTTCTTTTTCTCTTTCCTTTTCCTCTCCTTTTCTTTCCTCTTTCCTTTTCACTTCCCCTTTCCTTTCCATATCATCTTCCTTTCTTCTTTCCTTTTCCCTTTCTCTTACCATTGCCCTTTCCCTTTCTGTTTCCATATTTCCTTTTTCCCTTTCCTTTCCCTTTCCCATTAACTCTTTGAAAGGAAAGGGAAATGGAAACATTTTCCTCTCCTTTTCCCTTTCCTTCTCGTTTCCTTCTTTCTTGTTTCTCTCTCCTCATTTCCTTCTCTCCTCCTTTTCTTTTTCTTCCTTTTCCCTTCTCCTTTCCCTTTCCTTCTCTTTTCTCTTCTCTCCTTTTCCTTCTCTTCTCGCATTCCCTCTCTTCTCGCTGCCGCCTGCAGTCAGCCACAGCACGCACCCCGATGGCCGTCGCCCGGGGATGACAGCTACCCCCAGCCCAGTTCGACGCGGCCCGGAGGGGCTCAGGACGCGGCT
>NW_010521934.1:0-7077 GCF_000687285.1 Phaethon lepturus
GCTAAAAAAAGAAATATTGGGAAAAATCACCTCAGCAAGGATAGAAGGAGAGAAATAAGCCTAATTAAAATATGTTAATTATACAAACGATAAAGAAAGGACTGTTGGCAGGATAAAGAAGCAGCTGTAGAAGAGGACAAGAGAAACACAAGGGCAAAGTCAGTGATTAGTCCCTTTGAGCAGCTATCAGTGCCTGGCAAGTGTAGCATTTACCAGGAATGGCTTGATCACTCTCCTATACGACAGCCTGTCCCCTTCTTCTGTGGTGTTGCCGTAGCTGCCTCTTCCCAGCTTATGGTCCCGGCGGGTGACCGGGGAAGTCTGGTTCAGAGGCGTGGAAGGACTTTGTTGGGTTAGTTACAAAGAGAGCTGACCAGGTGTCATTGCTGAAACAGCGTCTTTGTCATCATTTTGGGTCAAGTTCAGCAAACAAGTTCAAATGTAACAATGGAAGGAAAATTCATCTCAAGAGATTTTTTTTTTAAGCAGTCTTCATTCTGAAATCTAACTGAATTGTTTTTAAAAAGGGAAAAAAAGACATTCTGCCAAAATCAGCAAGGTGCATTAAAACTTTTGTTTCAGCAGAGATAGCTTTCCTCTTCCTCCAGAAAGTCTAACAGATTTTCCTTCTGTACTAAGCTAAAATGTGACTTCCTTCCCCTGAATATTTAGATTGGCCACCCAATCAATATAAACGATAGTTCACAAAACTTTCTTTACAGTCATGTTACACAGTAAACAAAACTTAAGGCCCTTGTGGCACATCCTTTCCCCTCATTTGGTGCAAAAAGCAGCATTCATAAAATTTCTCAGTTCACCTAGCTTAAAAATCAATATTATTTAAGATATAACCTGGTTAATATATAAGCTGGTTTAATTGTAATTCTTGCTGTTATAATTAGGCATTTTGTAACAGTCTTTTTCTTGCGACATAAATTTTGCTGGTACTGTCAGCTTTGAAAGAGAAAAAAACCCCCAACTTTCTTGATGGTTTTGTAAAAAACAATGTATTTAAATTGTTTCATTAAAAAACACAGGTATTTATCCAACAGGTATTTATATCAGAAATTATGCTGTAAGGGAATAAAATAATTACTATACTTTACAGTCCAGATAAATGATGGAATAGAAATAAAGAATTTCTTTGGTGTGGAACCAATTACTTCCCACACGTAGGTAACTGTTCTCTGTAACTAACTAAACTAGCCTCTGTTGTTTAACGCAGCCATCAGCAAATAAGCAATTTTCAAGGATATATTAAACACAGGCAATAACCAAAGCCAGCCTCAAACAGTAAGTATCAGACCCCATCAGGGTCTGAGCTTCCCTTAAAAACAACTGCTAAACCCCAGCTCAGCCCAAGTCAATCACAAAATTCCCGTTAACCAAGGTTAGGCCTGGTTATGCTTTTGGCTCTCCTGGTTGCAGAAGCCGACCCAGTCGCACCGAGGAGCGGACGGATTGCCTGAGCTTGCAGACTCCCTGCAGCAAGGGCTGGGGGTGCTGGGAACCCCCCAGTTCCTCTCGGCTGAGGGGTATCCCTGAGACCCGCTGCTCAGCTTCTGCGGGGTGGTACGTCAGCCGTCCTAGGCAGAGAATCGCAGTCTACAAGGGAACCGCAGTCTACAAGAAACCGATCTCTCCTTTTGTAGTGGCTTTTAAAACAAGGTTGATTGATTGTACATAGAATGAAATGCAAATCCATACACGTGGCTCAAATACGCAGCGTGTACAGAACATCAGGCTATCAGTCGGTGAGACTGAATGCAATTAAACCAAGCACACAGGCCATCTCCCACCATAATTAAAAGGAAAAACAGAATCAACCCAACAGGACTGAAAAAGAAATCCATAACTCAGCACTTTTAAAATCTGGGTACCAAATACAATTTATAATGGAAAAACAATCTGAGAATTGTTTGTGCGGCGTGAGTGATGGAAGGTAAATGCTGGGGAAGACCTATGATAATTACAACAAGCAATGCTGACGAAGGTTAGGGCCGTACAAGGGGCTGCGTACTGCCAGAACAGTAACCTTGTCAAGCCTGTTGGCAGAGGACAGGCAGCTCCTGCTCTTCCATCCGTTCTGTCATTAACTATTGATCACTTCCTATTTTTAAGCTTCACACTAGTGGCAAATAAATAAATTGACAGCTTCATTATTTGGCTGTCCTAGAGACATTCCCAAAGCCTGTCCTCAGGGGGAAAAGCTGGCTATAGACGTAAGTATAAAACCACCTGGGAAAAGCAGAGATTCTGAACAGAATATCCCGAAACATTAAGCCGTTTCTGAACCTGACTCACCTCTTCTTGTTCTGGAGCTTACGCGGATAAATGCAATCTTCAGATTTACTCAGATCTGGTGAAGGCACCAACAAGGGGCTAGAGATATCTCTGACCTGGCTCCGTGCAAAAGGAGAATGCATCAAAAGACACATGCCAAAAGCTGTCTGACATTATACCAGGGGTCCGCAAACCTTCGCATGCCACGAAATGTCTATCAGCGGTCAAAGTGCCACTCAGGTGGGCTTTTGCCACAATTCCCTGTGCAAGGACACGTATACCATTCCTGTGGGAACAAAGGCAACTGCAATGTTAAATGAATGCCTCGTTTGTCAGATGAGATTTAGCAGCTGGGAACAACTTTGGCATCACGGGCCAAGATCTTGCTTCCACTGTAATGAGCAGAAACTTCTTTGCTGGCTTTTACGGTAAAGAGAAGTAGCACAGCGTGGCCAGCTGGCACTGCCAAGAGCACTGCCATGGGCTGGAAGTTTTACTCTCTGTCATCTGTTATTTAACTGCATCTTTTTTGTTCTCTTTTTGGGAGATACAGGAAAGGGCATGACATTTCAATATTTTACCTTTAAGCTCTCCAGCCCTAGGTAACAGCTTTCAGAGGCAGATGTGGAAGCTCGCGTAGGCAATACTTTCCCCATTCTGGTTGCCACAGACATTGGCATCACCCTCAGTCAAGGCAGCTCAATGGTTAAAATCGGCTCCAACACCCTCTTTCTCGGGCTTTTTGCCTTCCTGCCCCACAGAAAGCAACTGCTCGAAGCAACAATTCCCACCTGGCACACCGAAGCCTTGGGAACTTGCTGATATGGGCTAAAGGCAAGAAAATTGCTCCAGTTGTTGAACTCCATGACAGCTGGTAATTGTGATAAAAAAAATTCACCTCTTAATGTTAAGGGCTGTTTTGTGGAGTTAAAAAGTAGCAGGGTTTAAAATCTCATTGCTACAAAAGCATGGCAGAGCAGAGAGCAAGCTGGCTGCCTAGTTGTATGGGACATGTCCACTTCATTGAAAATCCTAATTAATTACCATTTGGTAGCTCTCTTGAGTGTAAGGATCTGTTAGATTAAAAATAAAATAACAATAATCTCGGTACACAGCTACAATTTTATTAGTATGCATGCATTGCGCACAGACGAACAGGAGTTCTCTACTTGTACTTCCGATTTCTATAGGATTTTTCCCTGCACGTTTTGTTTAGGTCGAGGAACTTCTCTAGGACTGAATAGAAGACAATGTCTGGAATATCACTGTAAATGTAATGGACGGAGTAAATTGACAGCAGCTCCAACTAAATTACAGTTTAAAAGACAAGGGAAGGCTCAAGGGACATCAAACAAAGGAAACTCTAGCTGACCAGCGCTCAGGTAAAATTGAATTGGAAATGTTCCCTGACTGATTAACATAACAAAAGTCCCAGTGTTTAAAAAGAAAGTCATTCTGCAGAAATGGGGGGGGAGGGGGAAGAAACTGATCTTCCTCCAAACATACAGTAGTTATCATTAAAAATATACATTCAGAGAAAGATCTAAAATACTAGTGTGAATAAGGAGTGTTTGAAGAGTTCTTTAATGATGTCACTCAGAAACATATGTAATTTTTTAATAGAAGAATATGAATTGAAAATTTCTCCAGTTTCATTCCCACATTTTATCATATATAAATAAAAGACATTCTACTCAAATTAGAATTTGGTAAAATATATATTTTGAAAAGACAAAGAGAAGTGGAAATAAAAATTAAAATAAACATGCATGGCTTTATTTCTGCAGGACAGCTGTGTAAAGAAAGGTTTCCTTATGAATATATAACTATTGGGAAAACCATCAACTCTTATTTAACGTATCTGTAGATTAGTAGGGACATTTAATATGTGACAATGTTATTTTTATTAGTGTCATCTCCCAAACACAGGAGAAACAGGGATAGATACTAATTTTTTTTAAATCAAGCATTTTCAGTAGTGTTTACCTAGTTAGACAAAGGATTTTTATATTAATAGTGTGTCTGCATGCTTGGAGCATGCATGCAGGAGCAGATCAAAGAGGTTCTTCACGGCATTCATGACTTTCGGGAGCATAGTTTAGGGAAAACCTTGTCTCGCCACAGTGTTGTCTCTAGGTGATTTTGTTCAATCACCCCAACTTGCTGTGTGACGTGACACATTTCTTTACTGCTTTGCTGGTGATGAGGACGCTTTGGAGGGAGCTGCCGGCAGCCAAGCCGCGGCGGAGGCCAGAGGAAGCCTGAATACACCTCCCTCTCTTTCGTAAGGGTGACCCAGCACCCTCTGCACCCTGACAGGTTTTGTGTCCTCGTGCCTTTCTGCCCGCCAGCCCTGAGACAAGTAGCTCCCCTAAAAGCGCCAGAGCAAACCTTGCGCCAGCCTCCCAGCCCGCAGTCGGCCTCGTGTCAGCTGCTGTGCGCAGGGAAGCGTGAGGGTCAGGTCACTTCGTCTAAAGAGCCGCCGCCGAAATAACAGATTTCAGGCTTTTTGCAGTATATTAGTTCTCGGGTGATGGGCGCTTCTTCAAGTCTGCATCTACAAATAGAGCCAAGTCTGTGAAAATCCAGCAGTAACGAGACTCAGAGCTTAATTTAGATTTCTTAATCTTTCTTGCTTCTTAGCTATTGCTAGCAAGTGTCTGGATTACCCGGGATCCCAAATGCATCACCCCACTGAGAATGATGTGGGGAGCAGGTCTCTGGTAATGAGGCACAGCCAGAAGAATGAACATTCAGAAGAACATGAGGAGAGGGAATGTAGAAAATTAAAGCTTATCATGTTTTGCTGAAATGTACCTAAGATACAAAATGGAGGCTTAACAAGAACATTTCTTCTTATAGAACATGAAAATGTTCTGTTCCACGAGACAGTTAAAAATAAAGAGATAAGAACTATGACCAGCCAGGACAGGGTGACCTGTTGGACCAGGTTAGCCTGTAGGTTTTGTCTTTCCTGCTTGTGTGGCTGCACTGCTGCTGTGCCTGATCGTCCTCTCAGTTCCTTCTGACCCTCTGGAAAATGTCAACCAACTTTCAAATGTGATACCCAGAAAGTTTCCACAAGTTCCAAGACCTGGGTGTCAGCAGTGGGAGACTCCTTCCTAACCCGCCGCTGAGTCAGGAGAGAGGACGATGGGGAGGACCACCGCTGTGGACTGCAGGGGACAGGCAGGGGATACACGTCTGTAGAAAAATGAGCTTCGTTAGTTGCCAGTGCAATTACATGGCATTAATCTGTAGTTCCTCTGTTTAATGGGTGGATACCAAGGGTGAGAGGCAGTTGCTGGAATACAGGTGACTGGCACAACTCTAAACTCTCAAATTTCTTGCTCCCAGCCTCCTGCTGCTTTTCCAGACAGGCACAGGCTTCCCATCTGCCAGCCCAAGGTTGGTGTCCCACACACCCGCGGGTATGCAAAATGTCTCCCAATGTGTCTCATCCAACACATCCAACATGTTCCTCAGACGTGTTTATTGAGCGTCTACTTCAGAAGGTACAGGCTAATGTTGAAATGATAGACATCCTGGTTCTCCTGTCTCATATAAGGTGGTTGTTCCTTCACACAGGCCGCATACACACCCACCCACACACTCACAGAGCCTTAATTTTCACTGGACAACATAGATTAAAACTCTGACCGTAGCCATATGCTAGACAACTGCATCTGACGCAGCCAAGAGGGTCAGCATCTCTCCATCGTGCTGCAGCACTGATCAATCAAACTGCATGCTAAAAATAAACCTTAACACACAAAATCTTCCTTTTCTTTGAGAATACAGTTGCTGAATAAAAAGCAAATGAGGTACTAAAAGGGACAGTTGATTAATAAACTGTACTTTGCTATTAGACTGTTAATCAATAGAAAAAGTTAAACAGTATGCCTGGCAGGACAAGTTCAAAAAAATGTGTGTGGGGAAGAAGGGGGTGAGAGGAAAGATGTGGTTATGTAGAACCATAGAACCAACACAAGACACTGAAGAGAGGATTAGAAACCATGTGCTGTCTGTGAGACCTGCTTGAGCAGAGGACAAGATAGGAAAGCCAAAAGTTTTAAGCAGGTTTGCTGTGTATGTATTAGACAGGACATTGTGACTATGTGATAGAGCTGTACAACTGGGAGCTCCCGGAAAATGTCTTTCACATCAAATCTTTAAATAAAATGTTTGCTTCATAAGCAGCTATGGTTGTGTTTGGTGCTTACAAACACATTCTTTAGATGTACTGGTTTCATCTAAAGAATAACAGGAAACCTTCCATTTAAAAAAAAAAATATTGTCCTGAAATACCATTTTGAAATTACTTCTCTCTCAGATTTTCACACAGCATTTAGCTAGAAATATCCAGCCATGTTTGGTCTCTGGCTACCTCTTCTGTTTTCCAGAATTATTTTCCCCATTCCAGAAAGACACCTCTGTTTGGTGCCCAGAGGAGTTCTCCAAACTCTTCATGCAGCCAAGTGCTTCCACATGTCCGATTTGGTGACTTTGCTCAGGACAGTTTTGTGTCTCCCTTAGTCTG
Organism: Phaethon lepturus; assembly: GCF_000687285.1. NCBI lineage: Eukaryota > Metazoa > Chordata > Aves > Phaethontiformes > Phaethontidae > Phaethon > Phaethon lepturus. The sequence continues at coordinate 6,824 of NW_010521934.1, forward strand.
GCTTTCACAGGATCATTTCCCTTTTCTGATCTACTTCGAGCAAAGCTGGCAAGCAAAATAATTCTTTTAGAGTATGAGCTATCGCCATTTTATTTTGGACAACGTTTTTCATGGAGGGGAATATGCTGACATTTTGCCCTCTGGATGCTTCCAGGTACATACACTGAGACTGCATAGGCATCCAGTACGCCTGTAAACACTTGCACAGCAGAGCTAAACAATGAAATAGTTCACAGAATCACAGAATCACTAGG
>NW_010521935.1:0-236 GCF_000687285.1 Phaethon lepturus
CCCCCAAATCCCTCCCGTCACCCCCAGGACCCCCTCCGGCACCCCCAAACCCCCCGCCCTCTCACCTTATCGGGCTCGGTGCCCTTCATCTGTACGGCGCTGACGAACTGGATCATCTCGTCCTCCTCCAGCACGAAGTCGTACTCCTTGGAGGGCTGACGGCGGGGGGGATCGCGCGCCCCGAACCTCAGGGAAGCCGCCCCGATTCGCTCCTCCTCCCATCGCCGCCGCTCGTC
>NW_010521935.1:386-804 GCF_000687285.1 Phaethon lepturus
CCCCGAAACCTCCCGTCATGGCAGGAGGGACCTTGGGGAGACGAAGCGGGGAATTTGAGGGGCTAAAGCGAGTCTTGGTGGTGATGGGAGGGATCTTGGGAGGATTTGGGGTGCTGGAGAGAGTCCTGGGGGTGATGGAAAGGATCCTGAGGGGATAAAGGGGGGATTTGGGGTGCTGGAGGGGATCCTGGAGGTGGTGGGAAGGACTTTGAGAGGACAGAGAAAGGATTTGGGGTGCTGAAGGGGGTCTCAGACATGGTAAGAGAAACCTTGGGGGGGACAAAGGAAGAATTTGAGGTGCTAGAGGGGATCCTGGGGGCGATGAGAGGCACCCTGGGGGGATAGAGGGGGATCTGTGGTGCTGGAGGGGATCTTGGGGGTGACGGGAGGGATCCCGGGGGGATAATAAAGGGGGAGG
>NW_010521935.1:1179-2401 GCF_000687285.1 Phaethon lepturus
TGGTGGAGGGGATCCTGGGGGTGACGGGAGGGATCCCGGGGGGCTAAAGGGAGGGTTTGGGTGCTGGAAGGCGTCTCGGGAGAGATGGGAAGGACTTTGAGAGGACAAAAAAAGCATTTGGGGTCCTGAAGGGCGTCCTGGGCTTGATAGGAAAGATCCTGGAACACTAGAGGAAGGATGTGGGGTTCTGGAAGGTTCTGGGGACCCTCACCTTGCTCCGTGTTTCCTCGGGGATATAATACCGGTTACTTTTCTCCAGCTTCTCCTTCTCCCCGGCCCGTTTGTACTCGCGGGCCAGATCCCGCACGCGCCGTTTGTACTCCAGCTCGCGCCGCTCGGCCCCCGTCAGCGCCTCTTCCCCAAAGAGATATTCCTCGTCGGCGATCTCCGCTTCCAGCTCTTCCAATTTATCCCGTTCTCGTTTAGCGAGGTATTCCCGACGGGATTTTTTCCGGAGTTCCGGCACCTGGGAAGACGCACGCAGATAGAAAAAGGGGGTGTCAAGGTCTCAGGGTGGGGCGGAACCCCCCTCTGGGCGCGGGGTTCGTCGGATCCTGGGGCTCACCATGGTTTTTTGGTCTTCTTCGGCGACTTTGAGGCGTTTCTGGGCTTCTTCATAGGCCTGGGAGAGGGAAAAAGGGGGTGAGGAGAGGAGGGGGGACCCCAAATTCTAACTGCAGAGCATGGAGTAGGTGGGAGCGGGCTTAATGGCACCCCCAGATTCCCTGATCCCCCCCAGGGATGTCAAATCTGAGTCAGGAGGCAGGCAAAGCCCTGCCCAGTTCCATCTAAGGATCCCCCAAATCTACTCAGCACCCCCAGTCCCAGTTGGGGCCCCTAAATCAAACCCAAGGACCCCCAGGAGACTGGCAGGGCCCCCCCAGTCCCATCCAGGGACCCTCTATCCCACCCAAGAACCCCAAATCCTCTCCAGGATCCCCCCATTCCCACCAGGGAACCAAAATCCCTCCCACAAGCCTGTAAGGGTTCCTCAGAACCAGCTGGGCCCCCCAAATCCCACACAGGGACCCCCAGAAGCAGGGCAGGACCCTCCCCACGCCAGCTGTGACCCCCAAACCCCAACCAGGGACCCCAATTCACACCCATCCCCCCTAAATCCCACCCAGGGATCCCAAATCCCATCCAGGGACCATCAGGAGCTCAGCAACATCCCGAAAACATCCTCCCAATTCCCCCCCGGGACCCCCCCGAAAGGCGTAGC
>NW_010521936.1:0-9893 GCF_000687285.1 Phaethon lepturus
GGCCGCCCAGCGGCTTCGTGACGGGGAAGTGGGCTGTGGGGATTATAAGGCCTTTTGTCTCTCATCCCCACGCTTCTGGGTCTGTCGTAAATTTACGCTGTGCATAGGTATGAAAGAAGAGGCCAAGTTATATCCCATAGGGTCTGTGCTAGGCGCCAGCCTAGCTGCTCCGTGGTGTAGGAAGTCTCAAACGCGAGTTGGAACGAGTGCTTCAGCCCTGGCCTAGTCTTCGGTAGTAATGAGCCTAAAATGAACAAATTTTACTTAGTCATCACACCAAGCACAATGGTTCTGAATAAATGGTAGGAGCCAAGTTCACTGAGTAGTGTGCTGTTAATAGAAAGGCTGTTTTCAGCTGATAACTATATCACTTCAGAGAACAATTAACGAGCAATAATTAATAACTACCTCCTGCTGCCCAGTACCAATAATGAATAACTATCAGTCTTTTAATTTTTTTACATTCTATGGAAGTTGCAATATGCACAGTGTGACAGGCACTTGCCTTTTAAAAAAAAAAGGCCACCACTAATTATGGAAGGTGATGCAAAAAGGTGGAGTGACTCATCAAGACAGCTGTTGACAGTCACAGTTACAGTGCCGAATTGCTAGTTATGTTTTCCTTTGTCTGATTCATTCTGCTTGTGGAGATTTGCATCAAAAATGTTTTAAAATACTTTATTCACCTAGTGTACTTCTTTTAAAGATGTGTACTTAGGTTCAGAGCTGTAAATCACAAATCCACAGAATTCTGTGCATGTGAACTGGCAAGTGAAGCTAACTGAAAACTTGATTGAAATTTGGCTTGAAAGCTTTTTTCCCCAGTCAAAAGCAAATAACTTGTTTGTTATGATATGCATATGTTTACAGTATCACTATTTTCTAGGATAAGTTATAAGAAATAGAGGAGACTTATTTTTCTGTGAATTACACAAGTATAACTGTCATAAAAGCTCACCTGCTTCTTTGGAGTAACTTAGAATTTCAGCTTTGAACAGGAGAGGAAAAACTGCTTAAAGAGAGTGCGTAAAATCCTCTCTTCACTGAAGTTAATAGCGAAAAAACCCCTGAACAACCCAAACCTTCCTCTCAGCTGTAAATACAGTAAATTCAGTCTGCGGTAGGGTTTTGGGTTGTGTTTAATATATTTTTTTTTTAAACTGAGTAGGTTGATTACCAGATTTATCTTTTTATATCAACATCTCACAGTTGCTTTATGAAGCATGATATAATGATCACTATAGAACCATTTATGTAAATGTTGAAGGCACAATGTCAACAAGACTTATTAGGAGCAGCTGAAGGAACTGGAGTTGTTCAGTGTGAAGAAAATGAGACTCAGGGGAGACCTTACCACTCTCTACAACTGCCTGAAAGGAGGTTGGTGTTGGTCTCTTCTCCCAAGTAACAAGTGACAGGATGAAGGGAAATTGCTTCAAGTCAGGCCAGGGGAGGTTGAGATTCGATATTAGGAAAAATTTCTTCACAGAAAGGGTTGTCAAGCACTGGAACAGGCTGTCCAGGGAAGTAGTTGAGTCACCAACCCTGGAGATATTTAACAGAGGTGTTGACGTGGTGCTTAGGGACATGGTTTAGTGGTGGACTTGGCAATGTTAGGTTAAACTCTGGAGTTGATGATCTTAAAGGTCTTTTCCAACCTAAATGATTATGTGAGTCTATAAAGGTTTGCTTAGGTCATTTGGACTATTTACATATAAAGCTATGCTGATGCTCAACACTTAGCAGCTGGACTTTGTCACAGAACACTTGCTTGATATTTTTCAACAAGTCATTTAAGTGCTTTATGCATAATTTGCCTATCTATATGACAGGTGTTCTGCTGACCTACCCAAGCTGGTATAAATTCCCTTGGTATGGTTAAAGCTTCACAAGATTAACTGAGAAGGTTCCTCCTTAAATGTGTAATGTGTTTGCACACTCTTACCAGGAGAAGCTTACTGGGTTTAGATGTCTGTTTGACTAATGTTTTCTCCTGTTAATGTTTTCATTTGCCAACAAATACACTGTAGGAAGTTGCAAGCTGTTGCTTTTGATGTTAGTTTCTCCTTATTACTTTGTTTTTATTTCTTTATTTGCTTTCTCATCACCACTACTTTGCTAAGCGTAGCAACAACATTTTTTCCACTTAGAGAGTAAGACATAAATGCCACCAATGACTGGTGGCATCTTGCCAAGTGGCAATTGGAGAGGTTATTCAAACTTCTTTTCAGTAAGCCCACAGAAACGGGCACCTGCCACTTTGCTAAGCATGGCATATGTAACTCACTGTAGTATAATTTTGTGTTTTTTAGATTGATACCAAATATTTTTTTTTAACTCTGGCATTTTTGTTTTGTTTTTGTACTTAGCAAGCTCTCAAAAGATGGCAGAAAGTTGGTCTTTCTTGGATACTTTTGAGCCTAACTTCACGCCCCTGGTAGTAATTGAGCTTGCAAAAGGTACCAAAGAGGAAACCATAGAATGGTTCACTAAACGAATTGCGGACAAAAAAGCAAATGGAGGTGAGTATGGTATGATCTTCTGTAACACTTAGAAATCAATTTGGCTGTCATTGTAATATGAAGAAATACAGAATATTAGTTTTCAGGTAATTTGTGCTTTAATTATTGTTTAGTCAATCACACTCCATTTCACATTTTTGAAGTTGCTTAATTTTATGTAAAAGTAGAGCTTCATGCTCGTGTCGTGAAAATGTAATAACTGAACCCTCTTAACCCAGTTATTAATGAAAATATTGCCTTAAGGTCTCACACTTGTTGAACTCGAGAATCCTTCCATTTTTGCAGTGAAAATCCTTCAACGTAGTTTTGATAATCAGTTTTTTTATTAATTGTCTAGAGCAAGTTTCTCTTATTGCGTTGTAAGCCTTGCCAAAGATGAGGGTGCATCTTGTCCACAAGTTTTGGTACCATGTTGTAGAATTAAATTAAGTTAGCAGGAAGCAATTTAAACTTGATAAATTCATGTTGGCTTTTAATTATCTTTTTGCTAGCTTGTAGGCTCTTACAAAGACAGTATTTCATTACTTATTTTAGTATATTTCCAGGAATTTAAGTTAGACAAATTAATTTGTAATTCCATAGATTTTTTTAAACATTTTTTAGAAAGACATTATTTATGGCTGTTGTAGCTTATGTCTTATGGTCAGTAATATTTCCGTGGCCTTTGGATTTGTGACTACTAACTTGCTTTCAGGCCTCTGTTAGGTAAGTCAGGGATGTTTCTATTTAAAAAGTCTAGTTTCCTTAAAATGGGTGGGACTCTTTGCAGAAGCACTGGTTGCTTACGTGATTTGAGGATGATGGCACTAGATCCAAACTGTCCCTGTTGTTCCAGTTGACTGTCTGTGAACGCTTCCACAGAAACAGGGCTAAATCAGGGGTGACCCTGCAAGATTCTGAACACCGCATGTCACGTGCTGTTGAAGCCTTAATTCTTTGTGCCCTTAAAAAGATACAGCTTCAGTGCTCCTGGTAACTATGTCCAATATGATGGATGCTAACATACTAGTGTTTTGAGACATAGTTTTTTTATGTATTCTCTTACTTATTTTTTTTCCTTTCTTTAAAGGTGCGCAACTGCTGGTTAAACCATTGGTCACAGAAAATGGAGATGAAAATATTTATCTGATTGGAGCTTCCCCCTTAAGGCTGTTGCTGGGAGCTGAAACTGTGGGTTTGGTGAAGGAATGTAATGATAACTCGATGAGAACTTTTACATACAGCAGTAGAAAAACTTTCAAAGATTTTGCAGGTAAGCAATTTTGAGGCTCTTGTGTCATTGCAAAGCTCTGGCTAAAGATTATGAGCAATTACACTGTTAAATCTTTCATGGTCTTTCTATTCCTTGGAATGGTAACAGTGAATAGAAATAGGAAGGACAAGCCATGAAGAAATACTTATTTTTACCCCTGGAAATTCAGATCATATAATGAAATTATTATTTTTTTTCTTTCACATGGCTTTCACACTTTTTGCTTGTGTTTTACTTTATGCTTTTGTGTGCTCCAAATAGCCTCTTATTTGTATGAAAGATTTTTGTTGAAAATAAGACAAGAAAAAATAGTTGATAAACATGAGTGCAGGATTAACAATCAATGTTATAAATTAACAAAACAATTTAATTTCTTATTAACATCTGTGAGCCAGTTTTGAGGCTTATTATCTTATAATTAGCTGGAGAAAATAGAAACATTTTGCTCTATTATATTTAAACATCAATCAGAATTAAAAAGTTAAGTAACACTACAGAGCCATTCAACAGAATTTGGGCATGATTAGCAGAATCACTCCTTTTCCTCTTTTATTTTGAGGAGGTGCCAACACAATAACATTTTCCTTTCAATGTACTAGCTGTACATTGTTTAACTCCCCTACAGTGACAGAACTTACTTTGCTCTCCAGGTAAATACTGGAGTTCTGGTTTAGTCTCGCTAATACTTTTCATGTGCCTGTTTCAGTGATGCCTTTCACCACACTTGCAGTATAAATGTTCTTGTATCTGTCTGAAACAATAATAAAATTGAGTTTTGTTGTTTGTTTGGTGCCAGTTTATTCAACTGTTCTGTTCCATAACTGTTGCAGTGTCTTGTCTTTTGTGACCTTGCTTTCCTGAAATTAGGAAGCCTTGAGAAGAGTTGCAAAGGTGCCATTTCTGTTTCTTTCATGTGTTTACATTCTTAATGCTAACCTGACTGTCATTGCTAACAAATTCTCTCGTAGCAGCTGGAACTCCCAACTACTGTAAATCTAAAGGATACTTTTTGCTGTATCTCCTGGTCTTTTTTAAAACAGTAACATAATCTTAGTTTTGTCCAGATCTGATCAGAGGATAAAATAGTTGACCATACTTAGATGAGGTGAAAAATGTGTCAGTCTACAAAAGAAACCCTGCTGCCTGTGTTGTCTTATAATATTTCTAGCTCCCCAATTTAACGGATACTATATTCTTATTCTTTGTATTAGAGGTTTGTTGCTGTTGTAGCTTCTTTCTTAGTATATTTAGGGCCATCACTATAGTTTCTTGTTCCTAAGGGGAAGAAACTAGTCAATTGGTTATTATCTGAAGGAAACCAGACTCTGATAATTGTTTTGTTGCTGTAGCTCTTCAAAATTTGGCATCTTTTTGTAAGGTTCCTTATTGTTTTACCTTATTTCTGTATTTTTATCAGAACTAATTTATATGAAATGGCTTATTATGTTGTATGGGCAATAAAGAGCAAGATACTATGATATTTGGTGTGAAATGCTTACTGAAAAGGAGATTTGTCCTGACATCTTACCATTTTTCAATATGAAAATACTTCAGGAACTGTATGGCAGAAAGGGGTATGGAGATTCTGAGATAGGCATCTACTATTTGCCAAAGTAAGAGTTTTTCAACAGGGCAAGAGTATGTAGTACTTGCTGGTGTACTGTCCCAGTCTCCAGCAGTTAGTACTTCGAGGATGTCTTTGTTTCTTGAGTGATTTGTTCTCTTAGCTCAGCTGAGTAACCAAAAATGCAGTGGCCAACATGTGCCAATTAGGAAAACTTATTCCCAAGATGTTTATTTTAAAAAGTGGAGATCTTGCTAATGGATGTTGGTTGTCAGTAATCATAACATAATTTTTTTTCTTACTCTTGTAATTTTTGATAGTTATTTGCTGCCAGCGTTGTTTTCATATGCTGCACAATTTCATCCTACCTTCTTTTTGATTTAGATGACAATCACAATTTCCTTACAATGGCAGAATGTCAGTATATCATCAAACATGAACTCGAAAATTTGAGAGCTAAGGATGAAAAAATCATTCCTGGATATCCTCAGGCAAAGCTGTATCCAGGAAAGTCAATTGGTAAGCAATGTAACTTACTGTGTTGTGGTAGGAATAGTGTTCATGGTGAAAAAACCTTAATTTTCCTGCAACAAAGAAAAATCCTTCAGACATTAAAGCCCCACTACTTTTAGTCAACTTTGTTTTCTCACTGCTCCACAGTGATAGGACAAGAGGCAATGGATGCACAGTGCAACAAGAGAAAATCTGAATAGATATGAAGAAAATGTTTTTCACAATGAGTGTAATCAAACATTGGAACAAGGTTTTAGAGAGATTGTGGTACCTCTGTCCTGGAAGACTTGTAAATCTTGACTAGCCAAGGCCCTGAGCAGCCTGAATAAGTTGGACCTGCTTTGAGCAGGAAGTTGGACCAGAATTCCAGAGGGCCTTCCAACCTGAGTCTTTCTGTGAGGCTGAGACTCTGGCCTTATGTTCTCTTCAGTTGGATAATCTTCATGTATATTGATGTCATCCATTATTTTTATAATTAGTACCAAAAATACTTGTTTTTTTAAAAATTACATAATGATATACTTGGATTGTCTCTGTTTAAAAATACTGGAATGATTAACAGCGTTCCAGAGCTATAAATTTCACAATATAGAGGAAGGAAGTTTTATTTAATTAATTTGATTTCATTTGTCCTCCTCTCTCCTTCAAGAGCTCTTCCTTTTCATGAGAGAAAGACGCAAAGAGAGCTAGTGCTATTTTTATGGTGGCTGGAACTAGTTCATTGGCAGAGATGCTACAGTTTCTTAGGAGAACTTTTCTTAATATTTCTATGTCCTTTTAGTAACAATGTCTTTATTCATTAGTGCTGGCTAATGAAAGAGTTTGGTGCATATCAGTGGTTCAAGAAATGTAAATTAGAAGTCAGATTAATTTACGTGGGTAATTTTTTATATAGAAAAAATGATAAATGTCTCTTTTAAAAAAGGTATTTCTCTAGTTATGTCAAGTAGATGCTGATGGGAAATGGTAAAAAAACTATCACTTAGCTTCCAGTGCCTTCCCTCTCCTGTTTCTGATTTTTTTTTCTTTTTTTTGATATTACTATGGTTGTAACTTCTGGAGTAGTTTGTTAATTGTTTATCCACACAGGTGGTATTGCTTTCCATAACAAAGCTAAATACAAATTGTTTGTTTGCAATGAAGATGTGTTGTAATTTATGAATTAATGCTAATTGATAATTCAAAAATGTTTTTAGTATCTTTCCCACAATTAATACAACGGCTCTTCTATTTAGTGTTTTGATTTGGTTTTGCTATGGCAGTTTGATTTGTTAGGCACTTTGGTCAAATGCAAGGGCCAGACCTTTCCCCACAAAACTACACATGGCAGTTCAGTTCTGTCAGGTAGCACTTTTTGTTGTTCAAGCTGCAACTGATTTCATTGCAAACCCATGAAATGTATGTAAAAAGGTTACTCTTTCTCTTCCAGTCTTTGTAGGAGTAGGTGGATCTGCTCTCTATAATGGATAATTTTTAACTACCATGCAGACAATTTATTTTTTTTTTTAGGATTTAAATTCTAGATTTATTTCAATGTAACTTTAGGCTTGCGAAGTACATACTGTAACTGATTTGCTTATATCAAATTCACTGTCCTTTAAAGGAGTACTAGGTACCTCTTTTTTTTTTTTCCCCTTCTAGTGAGAAGATTATTGACCAGTGGTATTCTAGTTCAGATTTTCCCACTGCATGACAGAGAAGAGTTGAAAAAGCTCCGTCACAGCTGGTATGGCCGAGTCAAAGTTGGCTATCAACCTTTAGGTATGTGAACACTTACTCCGCTACAAATAAAGTGCAGGGTTTCTTCTGGAGAAGTTTTCTCTTCAGTTTCTGTGAGAAGACCAAGGGTCCTTCCTAACTTCTACTCCAGCATTTAGCCTCTATAGAAGTGAAACTCCCGTGTGGAAGGTAAGTATTGTACCAATAAGTCTGTTGTTTCACTAAGAGTTTACCTTTTCACATACCCAGTTAACCATTGCAGTTCACCTCTTCTAACATTACCTTTCTGCCCAAGTTGCTTTGTTGGCCATCGTTAACCAAAGTCCTTGTTTTACCCAGCCTTACTTTTACTGGTCTTGGAATCAGCTGAGTGGCCTAGCTCTGGTTGAGGAAGCATCAGCATTTCCAGACTTGTTGGCATGCACAGTTGAGGTCTCTTCATTGAATTCTCTTTGATCCTAAGATGGCTGTAGGATAATCTTCTGTTATAATGACTTGCAGTACAACTGTTCTGGAGCGAAGCTCTAGATATGCAGGCTGCTGCCTCTTCATTTTTCTTTCTTGTGGCTATAGGAGTTCTGTGCCATGTAGGCATTTGGTCATAGTTTCCAAGTTAGAGCTTGGCGGACAGTTCAAAGGCTCAGCATTTGCACTGTGATCATCTAGCACAGAGCCTTGAAATTAGATGATTGTTCTTTTGGGCAAATTGCATATCTCTTTCAACATTTTCTGTGTAACCTCCTGAAACTATTCAAGCCTTGTGAAATTGGTGGCTCAGTCTGCAGATTCAGTGTCTGCAAGCTTCCATGTAACAACATTCTGCACATCACAAATTCTCCCTACCCATCAGCCAAACAGTAATGGACCAAGCCAAGACTGTTTTCTCAAATTGACTCTTGACCGGAAAGCTTCTCAATGTCTGGAATTCCCAAAGCTATTTTGAGTTGTAGGCATGTCAAAAGTGTATTTACAACTGTTTGTTTTAAATTCGTTGTATGAAGACTGTATGTTGTTGCGTGCTAGCTTCACTTGCCTATATTTTACACACTGAATAAGCTTAAAATGAAAATAACTTCTAGTCTGGCAGTGTGGAGAACTAAATTCTGGATTCTAAAGCTGTAAACTTTAAATAAGAAAATAAACATTTGGGAATTTGCCTGATTATTAATCTCTGGGTCCTGCAGTTGCTTGAGATTCTTTCCTGAGCTACAGGAAGTTAAAGATCTGGCTTGATAAAGCCTCTAGAGTATTGTGTTAGGGGTCTTATTGTGTGCTTGTCTTTTGTTTATGCAGGAGAGGGGTCTTTTTAATTGACATTGAATACACACAAAGTTTCAAAGTAAATCCCAGGAACCCTGTCATGTATGTACTAATTTAGGGATGTCTTTCATGTTGTGTTTTTGGTGTGTGAAATTATGCTAGTGGCCAACACTTGAACCTATTTGTTAATAAATTTTTGGTTGAGAGGGAAGTTGGAGTGATGATTCTTCTGTCTGTTTGCCCTTCCTTCTTGCTTCCAGAGATTTATCTGATTGGCAATTGTGAACTTCCACTGTAGCATTTTGTAAACCAGAAGCCATAAAAATATTTTGTTATTACACAGGAGTTTTTGATGTGCTGGTCTTTTATGGAGAGTACATTTACAGTGTCAATTCAGAGGTCATGATGGCATGGCTGTTTTCTTAAGCTGGTGAATACACAGAAGTGGCATACAAGCAATCTCATCTTTCAAGGAGGCAAAGATAAAACAAATTTCAGCTTTCTAAATGCTTTTTGCTAGGCATTTCTATATGTTATTATGTGGTGCCATTTCTAGATTATGTTGGATACTACTCCTACATTTTTTTGTTAGTAGTAAGATAAGTGAGATCTTCTCTTCCTTGGAGGTAATACATCTGTCATGAAATATATCCATTAGTAGTGTACTTTTCAAGTCTTTACAACACCTGAGCAGACAGCCTCAGTGAGTACAGCAAGTGTGCATTTCATGTATCAGTTGTCTGCTGAAGGGAATGTCTCAGCCTGAGTGTGCTGACATGTTTAAGATTTAAGATTTCAATATACCTTACCATTTATGGTTTTAGATCCTTGAGGACTGACAAAGCACAACCAATTCTTTTTGGCCCTGAACAGGCTGAAACAAATTTGTTTCCCAGGCGTACATATACCAGTGGGAAGCTTCAGAAGTTAGGTGTCACCCACTGTTAAAGTTTCTTTTTATACCAAATGTCTTCCATGTCATTCTACCCTTTCATAGATAGATTCTTTTTTCAAGAATGGTAGTGTTTTAGTTTGTTGTGGGTTTCCCGCCCCACCCCCCCAC
>NW_010521937.1:0-891 GCF_000687285.1 Phaethon lepturus
CCGGCATTAAGTTACGTTAAATTAAATACATGAAATTTCCGCTGCTGCGCCGGGCTGCGTTTTGGGGTCACCTGGCTGAAAGTTTGTTGGAGAAAGCCCTGAATCTGTTGCAAGCAACGAGATGCTTTTAGAAATAAAAATAAATAATAAAAAAAAAAAAATCCAAGTTTAATGGTCGGGTTTACCCCGGAGCAAAGGCTAACTTGGAGCAGAATTGGCGAACGAGGCGTTTCTTGTTTATTCCCATTTTGTATTTATTTCAGTTCCCTCGAGCTGTCTCTTAAAATTGAATTTGCTGGGCGTTGGCGTAGCCGCTGCCAGGAGGATGCTCCGAGCTGCCCCTGGAGGGGTCGAGCCTTACCGGGATGCGCTGTCTGGGGAGGGGAGCTTCACATTTAATAGCCAGAGGTGGAATATTTCTTTCCGGTGTCCCGAAAAGTCCGTTCTCCCTGGTTGTCTGACCAGGGGAGAAGACACGATGAAAGGAGCCTGCTCATTTTGGATGGCAAAAACCCCAGGAAGAGGGTGCCAAGGAGTGGGTGGTGGGATGTCAAGTACTTTCTCACTTTTTAAAGATGGTTTATATAACCTGCTTGGCTATATTATTATTTTTTTTTTCCCTCCAGTTACATAATCCTAATTTAAGAAAGCGTTAGGAAATTGCATTCCCCGCTGTTCCGGGAGCGTCTGTATATAATGGTCTCTCAGCTTGTTAGGATGCTGCGCTCGGCCCCGCTCCCAGCCGTCTCCCGAGAAGCTCAGGCAGGTGTGAAACACCTATTTATACACTTATTATTACTATATTTTTAATTTTTTTTTCCTTTTTTACCATCCTCTGGGGCTGTGTCAGCCCCTCCAGGAGCGGGATGGGTGCGGGCTGGGCCCTCTCCC
>NW_010521937.1:1171-2733 GCF_000687285.1 Phaethon lepturus
GGGTGCAGAAATTTATTTTTTTTTTTTTTCCTCCCATTAAAGCGGAGGGCGTCGCATCTCTGGGTGGAGGGGATGGATGCTGAGGGGATGCTCACGAGAGGGTCGAGCCCAAAGGAGCTTTATCCCTGTGATTTTTTTTATTTTGCAGCAACCTGGAAAAACCACCGAGCGAGCGATTCCTCGCGGGTGCCTTGCTAGGTAGCCAGCAAAAGAGCCAGATTATTTTAAATGGGTTTATATTGTGAACTGCGGGGGAAAAAAAGAACTTTTCTGAAAGTCTTTAGCGTGTGGCTGGTGTGGGTGCGCGCGCCCCGCTCCCGGGGGATGCAGGCAGGCTGAACCCATCTTGCTTTCTGTTGAAATATTTATTCTGAATATTTATCCTGGCAGGGAGCAGCGAGCCGTCCTGCTCACTTGTTCCTCTCGCTGCAGCTGAAACTTGAGGGCAGCCTCTTATTCAACATATTTAACAAAAAAAAAACAAAAAAAAAACAAAAAAGAAATTAGTTATGACTTGGATCTTAAACCACTTCAGAAGCTTAAAAATCTCAGCTAGGCAAAACGGTTAAGCAAGTGTGACGGGAGCACATGGGTTGTGTTTAAGTTAGACGTACGCGGTAGTTTCCTCTTCTCCCTTCGTTATTCTCTTAATTACTTAAAAACCTCCCTTTGCTGCTGTGGCACCGATACCCTCTGGAGTATCCTGGGTCCTCAGGAGGTGGGTTGGGATAAAGGCAGCGGGATGCTCGGGGGGATGCTCGGGGGGTACCGGGCTCTCCGTGGGCAGAAGGAATTATCGCCGGAGCAGCGACCGGCTGTGGCTGACGCAGCCCGGGGAGTCCGCTCGGTCCCCAGCGAGTCACGGTTCGCCCTGGGCGCCATGGAAGTTCGTCAGGGCGCCGGGCAATTAAAGCAGCTCTGTTTGCATTTTGGGTTTTTTGGGGTTTTTTTTGAATAAAATTTGCCATGCCTGGCCCGCCGGGATGTTACTTGCTTGCCCAACACCCAAGCTAGGGAGTAAATCAATCTGTGAGAGTCTTAGTCAACGAGTGATAATTTAAATTTGATGGCTTCCCCGTTTATTTTAAGGGAGGGGGGGTAAAGTCGAGTGGCCAGGATTTAAAAAAAAAAATTAAAAAATTAATTTTTAATTCAAGCTGTGATGTATGAGCGTGAGAAACGGCGCTTGATGTCTGGGTGCATCCTTACGTGCCGGGATGGAGCTGAGGATTGCGTGGAGCTGCCTTGTCGGGCTTAAGAAGGTCTTATTTTGGGAGAAATCCCGATTTTAATTTCTTACTGACTCAAAGGCCGTCTCCCTGGATCTCTGCTCTGCAGGCTGGCGTTGAAGGCGTCTTAAAACACCCTCGTCCGGGAAAAATCGCTGCTCTGGTCTTCCCCCCTCCTGCTGCGCGGGGACGGTTTGCTCCGTAAGTAGGTATTTAATTGGAAAAAAAAATCGTTTTCTCGATCGAGGGGGAAGCGAAACCACGGTGGGACGGCGAGAGAGCCCAGCTGCTGCGCTAATTGGCGCGTTCTTCGTTATCCGTCGGCGGGCGCGC
>NW_010521937.1:2753-3141 GCF_000687285.1 Phaethon lepturus
CGTGCCGCTGCCCGCCTCGAGGGGCCGGGATTTGGGGTGATGTCGGCTGGGATTTGGGGCCCCACGTTTCCCCCCTGGGCATTTAGACTTGCTGGTTTGTTTTTTTTTTAGCCTTGACCTTTGCGTTTTAAAGAAACTCCCTCCCGTGTTGCAATCCGGAGCTTTCAGGGCTGTTGTGGTGCCGTGGAAGCGAAGACGCTTTGTGCTAAGTGGGTCTTAAAAAACAAACCCCGGAGCAGTCGGCTTTTATTTTTCCATCCTGTTGATTTTCATCCTGACTTGCAGGAACAGTCAATAAAAAAAGTTGGACAGAAAAGAGCCTTTTTTTCCCCCCTCGCCCTTTTTTTTTCTGTTTTTTTTGAAGCTGATGTTCAGATGCTCAATGCTG
>NW_010521937.1:3265-3852 GCF_000687285.1 Phaethon lepturus
GCGGCGGAGCTGCCACGGGAGATTTTGTCCACCATCTCATCACCTGTGGTGGAGCATGGTCTGTGGCTTAAAACCACCGTCTCCGCTCTCCTGTCTTCTTAAATCCTGCTTTAGAGTAAAGCACGTGTGGGGTGTTGTTTTTTTTTTTCCATTATTTTATTATTTTATTTTCAATTGGTTTTTTCCTCCTTTTCCCAGCCATTCGTCCGAAATCCCCAGCGTGTCTCTGGGTGGGCACCTCCCAGGACCCTCTTGGACCTTCAGACCTTCTCCAGCGATCGCATGGTGGCAAGGTGAGACCCTCCAAAACTCCTCCAGCCTTTCTCTCCCCCCACCCCACCCTCTCTTTTTTCCCTCCTCCCGCGATGCCGTGTGATGTTTCCATCTGGAGCTGGCAAATTCCCGGTACGCCGATTTCTAGGAAGCGCGGCTCGGGATCGCGCGCTCGGTGAAACCCGAGCGTGCGCCGTACCTGTCTGTCCTCAGCCTGGGGTCGGACGTCTGCGTCCCATTCCCCGCTCTGAATTTTCTCGTATTTCTCCCGGCTGGAAGATGGCAACATCCGCCTGGAAAGGGGATTGTAAAAA
>NW_010521938.1:0-2160 GCF_000687285.1 Phaethon lepturus
CTCCAAGCACTTCCCCCTCCCGGAGCGCTGCCGGCCCCGTGGCGGAAACATCGCCCCCGACCTCCGCCGGGACAGTGTTTCTCTGAACAGCTCTGCGTTTCTCACCCACTCTGCTGTCTCTTTTCTCTCCCTTGTGTTACATTCTGTAACGCGGAGGAAACGGCCTGCTTTAAAAAGACGGGACTTTTTGTTTCTGTGCCGTGGTTTTCAAATTCCTAATTTGATTTCCACTAATATTAAAAAAACCCCAAACAACTCAACCCAACGAAACAGAGGATTTAGTGGTTTTTGTTTGTTTGTTTGGTTTTTTTTGGGAGAAATCAGTTCTATGTTGAATCAATATTTGTTGTTGGTTGCAGTTTTGTGTTTGCTCCACTAAAGAGCAACCTCTTCACAATTTAGAGAGCTTCATTTCAGTTTTAAAGGACCCATGGAAGTTCAAGCAATGAATGAAGAAAAATCCAAATAGAAGACAAAAGGTTTTATGTTTTAAACAGAGCCACAGAACATTGAGTTTTAACAATTTGAGTCAATTGTGAATACCAAAGGTGGGTATAGACATAAAGGCTTTAACCTTTCCCTCCTTTAAAAATCCTTCTTTAGACTGCTGTAAAACGAGAAGAAAGTTTCATAACTTTGAATTTTCTCTGCTCTGTGGCTCTAGTCCAGGCTGAATTTGGGTCTGAGTCACACATGTGACAAGAAGTGCTGGCAGAGCTATCAAAGCACGCTTACACTGGCCAACTGCACTTCTGATTGGAGCTGGAGAAACGAAGGGGTAGGAAAAAGGGAAAGGCGTGCTGGCATAATCTATATTGGATCAAAATGCAAAATGGATTTTGTGACCGTGAGATTTCATCTATTCAAACAGAAATATTCCCCATAAAATGTTTAAGATTCCCTACTTTTCCCTGACATTCCCATCCTGACAGAAACATGCTGTAGGTCTGGTAGAAACAACAACAGGATCCCCATAACCACAGGTCCCCCAATCTCCTCATAGTTAAAAATTTGGTCTTTAGAGTCTGCAGTTTCAAATATTGCTCAGGACAACATTGTGAATCCTACATTAGAACACATAACTGAGAAATTAATCCCTCAGAGACAAGAAATACAAAAGGGTGCTGGGAGTGAATTTCTGTTTCGTAACTGCTCAGAGAAGCAATTTTAACAGTACAGGTGACTATTACCTCTTTGCATATGGCTGGAGAAAATCCAAAATGGCTATCATGTAACATGCGAACAGTCCTAGTGGGGCTCCACGAAACCTAAA
Source organism: Phaethon lepturus (assembly GCF_000687285.1). Lineage (NCBI taxonomy): Eukaryota > Metazoa > Chordata > Aves > Phaethontiformes > Phaethontidae > Phaethon > Phaethon lepturus. The sequence goes on from NW_010521938.1 coordinate 1,274, forward strand.
AGTTATCACACCTCTCATTTAAAAAAATACTGTATCTTCTGTATTTCCAGACCTCATCCCAGGTCACCCTGCTTGGGTGCATGCTGCTGTGAGCCTCACCTTATCTTGCTGCCTACAGCTGAGCTCCTCTTCTCTCTGAGTAGCCAGTGTGACTTCCAGCCACAAAGAGAGGCAACTCCACTGCATGAAATTCCTTCTCTTGGACTGGAAGCAAAAAATTTTTGGTGCATGATCCTTTCCATACCGAGATTGTAGTCTAAACTGTTTGACTTAATGGGGTGGCTTCTTGACTTGGGCAATGAGCGACAGAAGATTTCTCGGTGTTTTCGTACCTCTCTCAAGAGAAAAGGCAAATGCTCAGGCACACAGAGGACTGGAGACACAACCCTAACAAACACTTACATGTGGCCACAAATCCCAGCCTTGCAGATGCCTGTGCCAAGTTAGTTTGGCAGGCTTTCAGCATTGTCCTGCAGAATGTAGATGAGAGATGGGAAACAGATGGATTATAAAATATTTTAAAAATTACTAAACCTGAACAAAATCTGATAGGACTACAAAAAGTGAGGAAAAGGCACCTGACCATCCAGATGGTTTCCGCAAGCTTCACAGACCTATTGAAAATAGTGAGGGTCTTAAAAAGGAAGAAAAAAAATACTCTTACAAACAAAGAAGCAAACTGTTACAGAAGAAAAAGGCACAAAAGCCTTGTAATGAAAATGCTGGCCAGCACAAGCAGAGGTCAGTATCTGCTCCTGCTGTGATAACATCTTGTTTTGTTGCTTGTACTAAACAGCACTTGAAGCATCTTTTGCTATTAGGCAGGGTCAATATAATCCTTTCAAATCAACTTTCACATTTCAGAGCTATTTACACCCACTCTGCTG
>NW_010521938.1:2191-10748 GCF_000687285.1 Phaethon lepturus
TTATACACAGAAGCGATGAGGATGATGTAAGATAAAGGTGTTATCTGTGGCCTATTTTAACTTGTACGTTGTTCCTGCTTCTTTGGCATTCCCACTGTGGTTGGTTTGGTGGGCGGATGTAGGCCTAAGGGATTTTGTACAGAACGGACTGGAGGGAATATCATACAGCATACGCTGTACCGTTTCACACATATCCTCACTAGGGAAAGTCACATGCAATCCAATCTTTAAGCTGAGATCTGCTTGGTGGGTTGGAGTCGGCTTATACTGTAGTCTTTTGTTCAAGTGGCTCAGAAGGAAAATGTCATTTTTCTGTTTCATGTCTAAGTGGCTGGTTATGATTTTAAATGATCCAGTGACAAAAGAAAATAGATATAATGGTCCTCTGCTTGAACTACTATGGTCCAGTCATAAGGCTTTTGAACCAAAGTGAATTGTGAAGTATTTGGGAAGCTATCAAATTTGACATGTAAATATTATGTCTTTGAAGTCAAGGTCTCAGTAGATACTAATTTCTAGGCAGGCCTTGGAAGAGTGCTGCCAGGTGAAGTGAAGCTGGCTTGGAGTTGAAGACAGACACCCAAATCATCAGATACAGCACCTGGACCACACTCAGAGGTGTTGCCTGTACTCAGGTTTGGCTGGCTACCTGTCATCCAGATGCTGATCTCAGGCAGAGATTGTGGAAAAGCCATGTCTAGTGCAGATGAAATGCCAGGCTGGGAGTTGCCTTCAAACTGGTGGCCCTTCAGCTTCCATCATCTTCCAGCCTCTTTGTGTAGCTTCCCATATATGGTGAATAACATGGGCAATTCACGTGGGACTGTGCAGGCAGAGGTGCTGGGGGAGAGCGGCCATGGTAGTCCTTGGGGTTTGCCCTGGAGGAGTTTTTTGGCACTTGCAGTCTCTTGAAGGCAAGAAAGGAGCACTCAGAAAGTGAGAGCATTCAGAGCAGAGAATCAGCTCAGCATGCTTTCAGAGAGGAGGCTTGACACTGAAGAACAGTCTCAGAAATTTCAGCTCCTGAAATGGAGGTGACGGCTCTTGTCACACTGGGCAGATTACTGTAAACCTCAGACCAGGCCAGTGTTGAGCCAAAGAGGGCTGATCTGGTCAAACTGCCCATTGACAATTGCCTCCAGCACACTTTGCTCTTTGTCTTTATTGTATCTAGTCCTAAGAGCTACTGCCAGCTTTGTGCAAGCCAGGCAGGTGGCTTTTGTTCCTGCCTTTGAATGCTCACCCATGGGCTCTTTCCCAGTCTCTGGCTTGAGACTTGGAACTGATGCTACTAAGTTAGTGGCACACATCTGCGAGGGGTTGTCTCTTTGTCCAAAACAACCCTGAATGTCTGGGCTCCCTGGAGTGCCTGCAGTTCTGTCCAAGGAGAGCTGGAAACTGGTGATTGTGTCCACCAATGTTGTTCATGCTTTCAGGAGAGCTAATGGAGGTGGGACAGTAACATGCTTTTGGGTTGAGCTTGGTTCACTACTTTTGATGTCCAAGAGTGTGCAATGTTTATAGACTCCGGCTTTTTCTTACCCTTTAAGAGGGGAAACTATCTGTAACAAATCAGTAAAGCCCATTTAACTATAAAATAGATGCAGAGATTCTCCTTTTTGATAGGAGTTACATTTAAGATACCCAGCTATTTTCTTTAAAATCACATTTGCCTTTATTCTTGTGATGTGCATTTGTGCTTAGATGGCAATGGATTTAGAGGTAAAATTGGGAACTCCCAGGTTCAAAGCTCTCCTTGCAAAGCTCTGTTTTAGCCATCTTATGTGTAAAGGAAGAAACATCCAGATTAAAAAAAAAAGCAAGCAGGAAACTCATTGGATCAAATCTGTCCCTTGAAGAATACTGCTGTCTTCAGAAGAATTGCAGAAGACATGAATTTAGTTTATTATGTCTTGAGCCAGCTGATATTCTACCTTATTTTGTCATAGTTCAGTACATGTGCATTTAATCAAAGTACCATATAGGTCAAAGAGGCAATTTTTCCCACTGTACTTCAATTACAGACAGTATTGTGAAAATCCTTGGGCTAGTTGCCTGAAAATGCATTTTCAGTAGCCTTCAGAATTTATTTCTCCCCTTTCCTTTGGACAGGTCAGCCAATTGCTCAAAATTGCTGGGTAAAAGTTCTCTGGTTTTAAAAAATTACTACAGTGAAATTACTGTGAGATCTGTCTTTGAAGCCTCATTTTCTCCTGCAGTTCCCAAAAACTTGGAAAAAAAAAAAAAAAGGATTTGCACAAATTCTAGTCTGGCTTCAGCAAGGGAAACAGAGGATAGCATGCACTCTCCATCTGTCCATCAAGCCCCCAAAAGTGTCTTTTTCAGTAGAGACAGGCAAAACCACGCTTCCCTATGGAATTTAAGAATATGTCTGTGGAATGTTTTTAAGAATGTTACATGTTTTCACAGCATCACAACAGAATGTGATCTGTTGTAAAGGATCACTGTAGCAATATAAAAAGAATACTTAAGTTATTAAAATGAAGGACAGGTAACATCTTGTCTTATCTAGATTTAATCATCTCCTTTATGAGCCACTCAGTGGAGAAAAATGTTTCAAGCAACACAACGTAGCAGCTGTGTTTAGTGACTTATGACAAAGACAAACTTTATGTCCTGTAATACATTGCTAATACTGACATAATGAAATTTTGTGAAAATAGCCAGGTAAAAGGCACTAGCCACATTCAGAATTGAAGTAATTTACCAGTGTTATAGAATTTCACAGTATCTCATTAAAAAAGTCATATATTTTATACAAAAAATGGTGTTTTGGCTAAACTGTTTTCTCCACGTCGAACTAGTGCCCAGGCACGGGAGTTTCTGAGGCAGCAGTGCTTCGTACAGGAGAGAGGAACATCTCTAGTTGTGCCTCTCCACTGCCCACCCCCAAAGCGCGCAGGGGCTCCACCCCGCCTTTGCAGGGATGTCACCTTAGGCGTGGGCAGCTGTGTCAGGGACCTGCTTCTAGAGCACAATTTCTTGCACAGTTCCCAGCTGCCAGCAGGATATTGCAGTACCTACCCACCGCTAAGCACGGCGTTGCGATGCCGTCCACAGAAAAGTGCGCTACTCCTACCGTGAAGTAGGATTTTACATATCTGGACATGCAATTATTATCAGTGACAGTATTTATGAAGAACATGTGAAGAACAAATAGATAAATTACATTTGGAATTGAAATATTTTGTAAATAAAAAACGAGTAGGACTTGTTTCTACTGGTTTTTTATTTACTTCATCGTCCAAACCAGTCTAGTGCTGCCCTAGGAAACATTACTAGGCTGCCGAAGACAAGGGTGATAACTTGGTAAGAGAGAAAACTAACAGTGGATTATGGGGTAATCAGAAATGCACCTGCATGCTTCAATAGCCTTCTGATATGTCACATAGACCCCTTTTTTATCTCACTCAAATACCTAAAGTCCCAATCATGACTCACCTCCCCAGCTGGGAAGCATTTTAGTTTTTAGTGACTGTATTTTACCAAAAAAGAAAAAGCAAAGGGTAGTGACATATGCCTTGGAAGGAGAAACAATTACATTACATTCTAAGATTCCTTCAGATTTTGATAAATAAAGAGAAAATAAAAAGAGAAGTAATTTCACTCATTCAGTCAACTTTTACTGCTGTGTTTCAATGAGTAAGGTTGGTTATGGTCAGCACTCTCCTTGCATGGAAAACTTCCCGTTTATTTAACAGTTGAATTTTTCCTTTCCTTGGTGAATTTTAGGATATATTGTTTGCAGAAGATCAGTGACAATAGTAGTAATGTGAAATAATGTAATACAGAGTAGATTATGATAGAGAGCAAAATAATTCACATCTATAATCACCAGTAGAAGTCTTTATGGTGAGAACAAAGACTTGCATTTTTTTTTCCTTCTGTTGGATTTGTAAAATGTAGAGTTTTACCATTTTAGTCTTGTGTTGTAAACTAACCTGGTAAATCTACAGTTCTAAAGACAGTTATGATTATTATTTTGGAAGGCTACTGCTTTTTGGCATCACTGCTTATGAATAGGAATAGTAGTTGTTGTAATTAAAATTTGTCAGTAAGATTGTAAGAGTGGATCCACAGCACATGCTGCTTATTATAGACTTGTCTGGTTATATCTTCTGGATGTCATTCCCCAGGGAAGCATGCACAAACATGCCAGCCTCTCCAAAGGATGTAACCTTGCCTATGTTGTATTAGAGCCCCAAAGAAAACACTTTAAAGAGTTTGCATCTGAAACCAGGCACTGGTTTGGATTCCTCCTAGAACGTCACACATGGAGTGCAGCTCATCATTACACTCATGGTTGCTACACCCTGGGTCAGTCCTGCTCTTGAGCTCAAGGTGCTGATAGCTGCACAGCTGGCTGCCATTCTCCTGCAAAGTAACTTTCCAATAAAACCAGAATGTGAGAGCTATGCAGGTTAAGACGTAGGTATGACAGCTGAAGTACCCCTGGCACTGAAGACTGCAAAGGTCAACATTAGGGTGCACCTACTGTGTGCCTTTAAATGGAAGAGCAAGGCAGAAAACAAAATGTTTCTCCTTCCTTGTAACTTCATCCTTCTTTTCCTGAGGAAGCAGGTAAAAAAGCAAAAAAAGGATCATGTCAGAGGAAGCCTGAATTCAAAATCTAAGAGTAGGTACTTCTGTTGTATGTTGATATTTTAATTTGCAATTTAAAAAACTGCATTTAATTCAATCAATTTTGTGGAAAAAATATTTGCATTACTCAAAAAATAAAATCAGCTAGTTCTAATCGATATATTACTTCATTACAAGCATGGTAGCACTTTGGGCCCTGTTGGTGAAGTGTGTTTGTCTGTGCTGTGGGGCTGGTTAGATGCTCATCAGAAGACAGTCAGAAGGGTGAGAGACCTGCAGCGGTTCCATTAGAAAATAGGTTTTGGCTTGAACTTACTTGAAAGCTTAAAAGACTGATAAAAAGAGTGTGGTTCCTGAAGCTTGAAGATACCGTTGTGATCAGAATCATAAGGCACAGCAAGCAAGTCATATTTAATCCTTCGATACCAGTAATATGCAGGACAGTCCATGCAGCCTTCCTTTCCTTCTATTTCCCCATCAAATTAGGAAAATTGACAGGAATCACAATTCCTCTGTTTTTTAGTTGGTTTTTTTTTTCCCCCATTGCATACAAGAGCAGCCAGGAAGGAATGCAGGAGAATATCAGCACTTAATCCCTGTCTCCAGCCTAACAAAAGTTTAATAAAAAATGTATTACAGAAGTAATATGAAATTAATTAACTATGAAATTAAAATGTTAAACAAGCCTGGGATATAGTCAGTCTCTGGAAGAAGGAAGAATGAGAAGGTGCAGGGAACTCACCTGTTGCACTCAGCACTAGCATTAGATGAAGTAAGCATCAGTTATCAGAAACATTATTCATGCTGACATTTTCAAAAATCAGATAAAATTTGGTTTTTGGATATGTTTTGATAGTGTCCTTCTACTATTAGTTTTATATGTTAACGATATAACAATAAAAATTGGGAAGTTAATCACAGTGTACATGAAACAGGTCTCAGTAGTGATGCCCCAGGCAAAATGCCTGTGGCTCAGTCCATTTGTAGATATACAAATTTGCATACAAGGATTTTTGGTGAGAAGTCTCAGGGGGCAAGATGGAGTAGGACACACTGGAAAAAAAGCACCAAATCCTTTCCCCAGAGCAAAATCTTTCATCTTAACATTTATGGCCATCATGAGGTTTAAAATACCAGGAAGAAGGCTGTTCTTATTCTGTTCCTAAATGTTAGGATAGGAATTATACAGATGCAGTGCCCAATGCTCAGGCAATGAAAGTCACACAGTTTAGTTAAGTGCCAAACACAGAGCAAGAGCTGGGCTATCTGCCTGCACTGAACCAGGAGTCTGCGGCTCTTTAGGCTCCGCTCTTTCTACCTGTGCGCCTCATCCTGGTAACTTCAGTTCTACACAGCTATGTCTAGTGTCTACTGACAGACCTGGGCTACCTCTCAATCACCGTGTTGGTGAAGAGGAAGCATTGTAAAATCATATATACATTTCAGCTTACTGCGTATGGCAATTGTTGCAGATGCTCACGCCTCAGTTCTCCGTGGGTGCAATATCCTGCAGGTTGGAATGCATCCCTTGGAGATGAATGATTTGTATCTGGAGCTGGATCCAGTTAGTCTTTTCCACTTACCACAGTTTGGATGAAGGCTTATGACTGCAAGACTTGGCAGACAAGCAGTCAGACCACACTAATTCAAATGGGTTCAATATAAGGTTGGCTGGACTGCATGGCTATCTGTATGCCAGCAGACGCAGACTCTGATGAATGTGCTACACTGTCCAGCTTTGAAGTCTTATGTTTTTAGTACAAAACTGCTGTAAGTGTAAATTGCACAAGTCAGAAGCTGAATCTGAGGGAGATGCCTGAAAGAGAAACAACTAAGGGCAATGTTTTTCCACCTAGAATGGCAGTTGAATGTAGACCTCTCTAGGTGGTATTTTATAATTTGTTTGCCTGGGAAGTCAAGGCATCATGTTCAAATAGTTCACATTGCTGTATCTGGATTTACTCGTGTCTTGCAGCTGCATAATTTAAAGGTTTAACATTAATTTAAACCCTCAGGTCTGTTAGTTTTAATCCTTGGTAGGGCTGCTTTACAGTTCAGTGAAGTTCCTTTGTACGGGATTTGCAGTGCCATGTAACCAGGAGTCATTTGCAAACAGTGTTCATTGTACAGGAGAATAGTATATATACAGTGAATGGCCCATCAGTATTTCCTTCAGGAATGCTGTGTTAATTCTGGGCTCTCTGAGGTAGTGGTGTACCAAAAGTGCCCTTCTGTAAAAATTTAAGAGAGATCAGTGAAAATGGGCCACTTCAGTGAAAGCTGGTCAGAACGCAGGTGGCTTCATCTATGTTTTGTTACTTGCAGCATTGGGATGGAGGAGTAGTTTCCAGAGCAGGATCGTAAGGAAACTGAACACTTGTAGTACTTGCTTTCCTTATGCACTTTCATACAGTGTTTGAAAGGGAGATATGTGTATTACTAGGAAACAAAGTTGAACTGGTCATTGTGGACGAATTATTGAGAATTTTTCAGTTCTTTCTTCTGCTCACAAGGTGTTAATGAACATACTCCATGCTGTTTTGACACCATCTCTTCCTGGTGCCGTAGCATTGCCACTGGCTTTGGAAAGTTACACTGGGCGCTTTCTCCTAAGCATCTGGTAAACACATTCTGATTTTGGGTGTTCATGAACCCTGGCATTGCCCATCTCCTATTCTTCATTTGTGGGTGCAGCTGATTGCCCATGTCACTTAGCATAGGCTCAGCTTCAGGATTAGAGAAGTCTGTTCAACAGCCGCAGAGGGGTGGTAGCAGCAGACAGGCTCTTGTGGATGGATATGCTCTTTCTCCAGGTGCTGTGCCTACTGTTGTGGGGGGAATCATCCTTTGCCAAATGGTCACGCAAACCTCCACTGACACAGATGTTCACAAGAGCTAGTTAAGACTGGTTTAAGAGCTGCAGTTCAGAGTATGACTATTTGTAAAAAATGTTTTTGTAGAATTAAACAGCCCTATGTTTCATATGACTCCTTATTTATGTCATCATTTTGCTACGTAAAATATGCTTAAAATGAATGTTACATTTCTGTATGAGGAGAACTAAAAGAACAAACAACGGACTTAGTCACATTTAATTATTATTTCTAGGTATATTATCTATAAATAGGTGATACCTTAATTCATGTGATGTTGAACAACTTGTTAATGATTTCCCTTAATCAATTGCAGATCTTTGCACATGAGTAAACAACTATTTCTCTTAGTTTAGCCTCTTTTCCTGTTTGCAAGGCCTTATGCTTTGCACTGTAATAAGTTTAAGAGCTTTCAGAATGGGTGCAAGGACAACTGTTACCACTGGTATCAAATCGTACAAACTTTCTCTGAGCATTCTTATTAACAAGATCTTATTATAGAAGATCATAGAATCATTAAGGTTGGAAAAGACGTTTAAGATTACCAAATCCACCTTTCAGCTCAACACTCCCAAGCCCACTAAACCATGTCCTGAAGTGCCAGATCTACACGTTTTTTTAAAATTTCCAGCAATGGTGACTCCACCACCTCCCTGGGCAGCCTGTTCCAATGTTTGAACATTCTATCCATAAAGAAATTTTTCCTCATATTTGTATAAACCTCCTCTGGAGCACCTTGAGGCCATTTCCTCTCGTCCTATCGCTGGTTACTTGGGAGAAGCACCACAACCCCCTTTCAGGTAGTTGTAGAGAGTGATAATGTCTCCCTTCAGCCTCTTCTTCTCCAGACTGAACAACCCCAGTTCTCTGAGCTGTCCCTCATAAGACTTGTGCTCCAGACCATTCATCAGCTTCATTGCTCTTCTCTGGACACTCTTGAGCACCTCAACATCCTTGTAGTGAGGGGCCCAAAACTGAACACAGGATTCGAGGTGCGGCCTCAGTAGTGCCAAGTACAGGGGCACAATCCTTTGCCTACTCCTGCTGGCCACACTATTTCT
>NW_010521939.1:0-332 GCF_000687285.1 Phaethon lepturus
CTGTTTTTATCTCAACCCACGAATTTTTTTTTCTGATTCTCTCCCACATCCCACCTGGGGAAGCGAGGAAACGGCTGCATGCTGCTTAGTTACATGACAGTTACGTGCCCCTTTCAGCTCCTCACGCACACATGCACAGGCACACATGCACGCACACACACGCACACACACACGCGCGCGCACACACACACGTGCACACACATGCACGCACACACACGCACACACACACGCGTTCTACAGGCACATACATGTACACCTAAGACAATATGAAAGACTTACCTTGGTAAACATATACATTTCTGCAACACATGATCACACCAGACAAAAAGATG
>NW_010521940.1:0-27812 GCF_000687285.1 Phaethon lepturus
ACGGCGTGTTTCTGCCCATGACTTGCACTTTGGGGTGGCTGTTGGTAACGTCCCCAAGCCAAGCTCCTGTGTCTCAGCGCCCGCCCTGCTGCTGCTCATCTCCCGGGGTGTCACCGCTGCCGCCGCTGCACATCGGCCGGGCTTGGTGGGAAACCTGCTGCGTTGGGGTGTCTCTGGGATAGGAGTCGAGACCTGCTGCTTGCCTAGGAAAACCTCTGCAAAAACCCCATCACACACTTGGCGGGCAGCAGGTTACTGGAAGGTGTTTAATTGGGCCTTGTAAACACGTGTGAGGCTCTAATTTCAAGTCCTCTCCTGCAGAAGCTGCCAAGTGATGCATTGGTGGCAAGAGAAGTAGCTGCTGAATAGCAGATGTTAAATAGGCAAAGGTGAAACTTGCAGCGTAAAGGCAAGCGCTGAAAAGGCAGGTGCTAAAGAGAGGAGCAGCTCCAAGGAGAACTGGAATGAATTCCTCCAAAGCAGCTTGGAGACCTGTTTATTACAAACCACGTATATACACACACGTGAGAGGGTGTTGTGGCCAAACTCACGCTCACGTCACTCTCGTGGCTGAGGGTTAAGCTGTAAGTGCTGAGAAGCCCTCGCGAGCTGGGCTGAGCGGCAGGGCTCTCCTCTTCGGGGCTCGGGAGTGGCTATGCCCTGGTAAGGCATCCCCCAGGGTGTCCCTTTTAATAACTGAATATTTACAATATACCAAGCCAGAGGGCAGAGGCAGGTGTTGCATTTTAAGGCATGCGGGAAGATAAGTTGTGTGTATAATTGTTCTCAGGGCTGAAGTAAAAACTTATCCCTGTCTCCATTTCTTCCATGACAGGAGAGCCCAGACACATGTCCTCTAACGATGTCATGCATCAGAATTTCTTAATGATGCTTCCCCCTCTGATTTTTGTTTAATTAGCCCCCTCTCCTTCTGAAGATTACTCCCTTTTTTACATCCCTCTGAATAAAAAGCTTTAGTTAGCGGGGAAGAAAAGGTTGCCATTGAGGAACTAAGAAAAGCACTGGATTAATTCTCTGCCTGCAGCTAAACTGAGAGGTCATCTCCTAATAGGCCATTTCAAAGCACTTAGATTTACTCTTTTAGACTAACCATACTGTCTGAACAATATTTTATGCCTGTGCTAAAATATAATAGGCTAGAGAGACAACTCAGATGTCAAGAGTAGATAGTGCTGTCAAAGTAATTTGTCTTGGGTGATAGATAGACTGGCATGGCTTAGAAATATTCTGAGAAAGAAATCATTCCACATTTGAATGGTTTGTTTCTTTCCCTTTAAAAGCCAAGACTGTAGTATTTAAATCATGTCTATCAGAAAGTCTTTTTCTGTGCAAATAATGTATTTTCTGTGTAAATAATGTTGGTATTGCCAGTGATGGGGACATGGCACAATGGGACTTTGCAGTGTTTGATAGGGGAATTAGGCGACTGCAGCACGGTGCTCCCAGAGCATCCTCAGACCACCCATCGTAGCACCTCGGTGCTGCCAGCACCCGGGGAGTTTGGGAATGGATTAAAAAGTTAATGAGCGCTCTGGGAAGTGGCAACACTGCAGCTGAGTTGCAGCCAAGGTGTTTCAAAGTCTCCTAAGGAGTGTGACACTGGCAGTTGTGAGTCTCCAGCATTAATCATTTAGATCAAAAATGCTACTAAATCACAGGGGAAATTACTGAAGAAATGTAAGTAACCTTCTTAACACAATGTTTACCACAAGCCTTCCAACTGCAAAAATGTTATTGTTACTGTCTATAGCTTTTTAAAGCTTTTATCGGCTTCCTTACAGTCAGCAAATGCATGTATACTTAAGGGGTATGGATGACCTGTTATCCGGTCTTGTCATTTGTCCAAATGTTCTGGAAGAAAGGCTTAAGTTAAGTTTTTTTGTTAAGAAAGTATATATGAGAGCTTGGAAAAAGTCAGAAAAGTCTTAAAAGGATTCGTCCTCTTGTGTTAAAAAGATAAAAAGAAAGTTGATAAGGTCTTATTTTGCAAAAATACATGGTAGGTAAGATTTTTAGTCTTTTCTTAGTCCCTTCACACCACTGTGCTGGGTAAAACAATGGTTGAGGAAGGAGCCAAATACATTTATGTTCCCTTTAAAGACCGTTTCCACTGCAGGTGTAAATGGCACCAGCTAGCACAGCTGATAATCTCCATGTTTGGCACCTTCCCCAGTGCTGCCCTGTGCTCTCCTGGGCTCGTGCTGAGCTGTCTCGAGGCTGGGGGGATTCTGCCAGGGCACAGGTAGGATCAGGTATGATCCATCCTTGGGGATGGAGACTGGTCCTGGCCCAGGCTCAGAGCCAGAGGACTATCTCAGCCGTGCCTGTGATGGGGACCCTCTTTAAAGGCACAAAACGACCTGCGGATCAAAACAGAAGCAGCACATGGCGTGTGTAAATACTTCTGTGCCAACTCGGTGTAGAAACGCTATTAGAAAAATGCTCGCTGATTTGACTCCGCCTGACAGCGGCACATTGTTCGCATGGGGACCAGCTCCCCCAGACATGGAGGGGCTCTGCAGGGCTGAACCCCCATGCCTTGGTGCCCACCCCTTGGGAAGGTGTCTGCAAAACCATCCAACGCTAACGGCACAGGCTATTCCCCAGCCCCTATGCCCGGGTATAAGTGACTGCCAAAAAATGTGGGGCCGTAGCAATAAATTGCCTCACTTTGAGGTTTCCCAGGAACTTTCCATAGGAAGGTAAATAACCAGCGTTGACGTCCCTGTTTTATGGGTGGGTGCACTGGAGGGTGGAGAGCGACTTGCCCGGCTGGAGCCAGAGGCAGCGCTGGGAATAGGGTGTAGGTGTCAGGGTAGGGAGTCTCATGTTTTAGTGACAGAACTGACACCTGTGGGTAAAATGTCCCTTTGCTATTGCTACTCTACTGCCACTTGCAGCCATTTCTATTCAAGCCATGTTATTATCAAATCTTGTGGGGAGCCCCTTGAGATTTGCAGTTGATAACTAAAAGAAACTCCTTTATGTTCATAATGATAAAACAAAGCATCAAGTCATTCGAGCTGATTTTACCCAAGACATTTCCTGAATTATTGCTCTCTCGCAGCTGTCATGGGCTTGAAGCTTTCAAAAGCCCATTTTGTTTCTGCTCGTAGCTCTTTTATCGTCAAAGACTGGTGCCGTACCCCTGAGTTTGCTTCTGCGGCTCAAAGAGGAGCGAGCAACGTAGCTCCTCAAAGTTAAACAAAAAAATCCTCATGATTAATGAACTTGTCTAATTTTATGCAGAAAATGCTGCCATCTTTCCTTTTAAAACTCACTCCAAATTCCAGGTTCATGCCAATGGGGATGGTTTCAAAAGCACCTCAGATTTGGATGCCAATCCCTGTGACTTTCAGCCAGGCCTATATGCTCCTATTTACTTGGCGGGGACACATGACACATTTACAGTTGTCAAAGCCTTTTAGGCAGCATCACAAACCCGCCTGGCTTCTCTTAAGCACTGTGGTCAGCCAGCAAAAATCAGTGCCTCTACTTAGCTGTGAAAATCCCATTTACTGTAATTACCCATGCAAGAAAATGATATGGCTCTACTTTAAGGTTCTCCAATGTTGCTTTATGATCATCTTTCAGTATTTTATGCACGCTGTTGTATTTATTTTTCCCCACATCTTGAACAGTGAATGTGAAAATAAAAAAACCCAAACCCATACACAAAAAGACAAATAATGTCCCTAAAATGATTAAATTCCTACGCAGGTTGAGGGGGTAGAAATGTTCTTGCCTACACTGAAATCAAGTTGACCTAAATTATACAGTATAGATTATTGCATTTAGAATAATAATGGTGTGCTGGATATAGTGGAGTGATTTTAAACCAAGGACGTAGAGCCTTTGCTGAGATCCAGCCGGGTTTCTTAATCTGATTTATGATGCAAAATTTAGGTCAGGTGGATTGATTCCTAATAGAGATGTAATGAATCAAAATTCCTAGAATGGCTTTATTTTGCACAGAGGTGTCAACAAGCTGTACTTCTCTATTTGTGCACCTGGCGTGTAATGATTCTCTTGCAAAAATCATAATCCATCAAGTCCTCCATTCAAGAATATCAATCAGTGCCAGGAACGAGACTATTTTAACCAGGAGTTCTCGGTCATTCTTTTTTTCCTCTTCATGAACACATAAGGCGCTGTGACATTTAAATTGTGCTTTGACATGTAATCATTAAATGTTTGAAAATGTCTCATTCAGTTTTTGTTGCCTCATCCACTTGCTTACACTGGCTCCTCGGTTCGCCATTGTTCCTGGGGTTTTTAGCATCCCCATATTGTTGCCTTTAATAGCTGGAGGCAAAATTATCTCCATTTCCTGACAAGAAACTTGTTTTTTGTATTAGAAAACTAAAATCAAAGCTAACGAGATTTCTGTTCCTGCCTTAACGGAAATGAAAACAGAAAACCCCAGCCCTTTCTCTTAACATACCTATCTTTGACATAACAAGCCAACTTCAAGATGATTGCCATAAAACTTGTGATACAGGCATGAATGCAGATCTACGAGAGCTTCTTGCTAAGATTTATGTCCTACGTGTTTTCCTGTGTTTTGCATTGTTTTTTTGCCAGGGTGAAAGCAAAGTTACATGGTAGGGCCACCGTAATTCCCAGCCCTCTGACAGTGTCTTCTGCTGGGCAGCTTTCTGGCTATGCGTGAGGAACTGGTACGAGGGGTTTTGTGGAAATGCAACAAATCCTTTATACTCAATAGCAGTTCTGGGCAGGGCTGTGTGCGATGGGGTATAATTATACTGTAAGGAGATGTACAGGCACGTCATCATTTGTTATTGCTGGTATTAATTGTTATTGCTTTAATAAACAATAACTATGACCTCTTCTTTTTCTTCTTGCTGAATCGATGTGCAAATGTCTAAGTCAAGACAACAGCCCGGTGCTATGGAGATACCCATGGAGAAGCAAGGCCTTCCCTAGAGAGCACGTCTAAGTGACCACATTATTTTTTAATTTGGTCATTGAGTTATAAAAATCAATTTAAAATAGACTTAAGGTGGAGACCTCTACAGAGCTTGTTGAACTAGTGCCTGGAAATGACATTAACACTCACCGTGCTCCTGACAGTGTGCTGCTGTTAAAAAAAAGACAGTAATGTTATGGCAAAGGTTGTTAACTTTGCTAGTTTCAGGCAAAATTCAGCTCGGTGGTGTGACTGCTAATGCCCTGCTTCAGCCTCCACTGGCTTCTGCCTTCAGCCTCTTCCCTGAAGCATCCTCTGGCATTACACAGATGGCTGGGGACTGAGGGCCAGAGGTCATCTTCATATTTCTTTTCCCTGGGTGAGAAAATTGCTGTTTGCAGAAAGGTTAGAGACCCTGGGGTACACGAGAGCCCTGTCCCCATTCCCAGTGTGGAAGCATCCACAGAGGTGCAGGTTTTCCCTCCGTTACCCATCTCCCATTTTAACAGGTTGAAAACAAGAGGGCTGCCATATTAAGTGCTATTTGCCGTGCTGGATGCAGGCAGCTGTCGGTGGCTTGTAAAATGGTTGTATCGTTACTGCTAGCCCCCAGAACCCCCACAAATCCAACGGCCCAGCCTTGCGAAAACGCTCAGAGCCATCCCCCTCCAGCACGCGGGATGCTGCGTGCCCCCGGCCTTCCTGCAGATCATCCTTTATTTTTCTTTTTTTTTTTCCCCCCTCTTGTAATTCTGGTGTGTAACTGAGAAAATTATAACCTCGTTTCTTCCTTGGTGTAAATGGATGCAGCCGCCTGGGGGTCGGCCGGGCCGTGGCAGATTGTACCAGCCGCGAGCCTGGCTGGGAGCCAGCGCTTGGCACAAACTTGCTGAAAGCTGTGTGCAAACAAGGCTTGTCACTATGTATGCTATTGCCCTTTTGTTTAGGATATAAATATGTCCCATACATGCTAGCAAGCCTCTCGTTCGCTATTTCGATGGAGAATCCTGTAAAACAGCTGTCATGCTGCCTCTTGTCAAATCCGTTACAGACGCGTGTCTCCCTCCCCACAATAAACAGGTATGAAATTGTCTTTATGCAATCGCCAGCCCTTGTCACTGGGAACGCAAACGAAGGAAGCTCAGAAAAAATAATTGTCCTGAAAGCTGGTGCTCTGATGAAGCACCGTGAAAGTTACTCGGACCTCTGCAAAGAGACTTACAAGCAGAACATTTTGGGCCATGAAGTAATGAACTAAATGGTGATGGGTGTAGAAAAGTGAGGTGAACTCCTAACTTGTCCACAAGGTCGCCTTCCTACACTAGCTGCAGGCGCATGGTGGCAAAGCAGCCCTTGCCCGGGCCAGGTCCGAGCGGGGTGCTGGGGAACACTCCTTCCCGCATCCAGCAGGACGGGTGCATGCTTGGAGGTGAGGGCTTGGAGAATAAGTGTCTGTGTAAGAAGGTATAGAGCGGGACTAAAGGAGATGGGCAGGATTTCAGGAGTGGTTTGCCTTTTCTGACTCCTGGACCCATTACACACCTTGTTATTGCCAAGGGTGGCTGCTAATTTTGACCGGTTTTTGTCACTGGGTGACTTTGGGTGAGAGTAGGCCACCAGCCCTCCTGCTCTGAGGGACCTCCAAGCACGTACCTGTCCAAGGGACCCAAAATTTCTTGCAACCCTTGGTGGAAAACTCTGCCCTACCCTGTGCTCACCACAGGCCAGCATCAGCTTGGAAAGACCTGAGCAAGCATGGGTGGTGTGTCTGAGTGCCCAGCTTTTCCTTCATCTGAGCTTCGTAAAAAACCCAACACAACACATGCGAAAAGCCACTCAAGCACAGACTTGCTCTTACACTGAGTGCTATGTAAGGGAGAATCGGTCTTCAAGATGGGTGGGAAATTAAACTTAATGTTTTATCATTCCTGGGCTTTTTTGCCTTTACACTCAACTCCCACCTTGTACACCAAATGTTTTATGGCACACCTCCTGTTTTTGATGAAGTGCTTCTTTACTGGTGGTGGACATTGGTCCTTCACATGAATTAACTGTCAGATTGTGAAAATCTCCCTTGCACCAATGGAGTTAATGAGGCAGATTTGCAGAGATGAGGATCTGGCCCATACATTTTAT
The DNA here is from genome assembly GCF_000687285.1 of Phaethon lepturus. Taxonomy (NCBI): domain Eukaryota; kingdom Metazoa; phylum Chordata; class Aves; order Phaethontiformes; family Phaethontidae; genus Phaethon; species Phaethon lepturus. The sequence goes on from NW_010521940.1 coordinate 7,088, forward strand.
TCACATTTTCTTAGGCCATATGTCTGAGGTGGATAATCATGAAGCTGACAGCATCAAATAAATTGCCTCTTAATTATCAGTATCTGGTTTTCATACAATAACAGTCAAATCTTCTTACTTCTGACAGCAGCATGTGGAGGTTTGGGAAGCTTTGGGGATCTATCAGGGATAATTTTTAGCAAAGACTCAGTAGCTCAACAACAAGTAGCTGGGGCCATGCACTGACAGTGGGGTCAGGAGCCTCTTAAGACAAGGCTTGAGCACTGATGTGGTTCTTCATACCAAGTGTGGAAAGAGCAATGTCTTATGGCTTGGAGGCTCTCTGCAGCTGATGAATTGCCCATCTCCTCCCCATTTCAGCATGTGCTGTCAAACTCATAATACTCTTATGAAATTCTGCTTGCAATTGAGCCAAGGATGTTGAAACTGTGCGGTGTACTACCAGGTCAGTTGGTGATAGAGCAATTAGTGAAAGGCATGGCACACCACACGCAAGTCAAACCGCTGAGACAGGATTTTAAACAGGGATGCTGAAAACAGAAGTCCAGCAAGAAATCAGAGTGAGAAGACCCATTCTGGAGAGCATTTCTAAGAGGTGTTACAGGAAAATATAAGTTTAAAGAGGTTACATTCATACCAGTGAGGACTGAAATGTCACAGGGAAGGACAAGAGATGTTTTGTTCTGGACTCCAGTGAATGATGGTTTTAAGGAAATTGTGACAACTCTTTGCTTATGTGTATGGTGGGTGAGACGTGAGGAACTGGCCTCACAAAATCAGTAGGTATTGATTTATTGGTGTGGTTGACCAGAAGGGTCTGGTTGATGAAAAGACCAGAGGCCAGCAGTAGAGGGAGAAGAAACTCCTGCTCCTGGCTGCTCTCCCTCCTGCTGGCAACGGGCAGGATGTGTCCCGCTTCAGTCATCGCAGCTCGGGTGATGGAGCTCCTTGCCAGCTTCATGGTGGCTGACATGCTCACAAGAGCCAAACCCTGCTGCATGGACACACTCTGGTTTTTACTACCAGCTTCAGACACACCTTTGGCAAAGAGACACGGTGTTGGTGGTAATATCCTCCTGCGCTGCAGTGAGGTCTGCCCTCTTAATTTTACTCCTATGAGATCACTTTACCAGTAGTTGCTACAGCCAACCAAGGCATCGTGCCCATCAGACACACTTCTTCTAGCAGGCCAGACCTGATCTAATAGCTGTGAGTTGAAGGTGTTTGCTGGAATATTCATTTTGACAGAGCACACTAATCCATGCGACTCTCAGTGCAGGACGTTGGGGAGAGCGTTGTCAAAAGGACGCGGTTCTTGCCAAGGAAGGCTGTGAGCTCTGAAATCCTGGAAATGTACCCAGGAAGTACGCAGTGATACCTGCTGACATTTTGTACGGCTGCAGACAAAAATAGCTGTCCTGGTAGAGGAGGACGTGGGAGTCGGTAGGGACTTGCAGCTGAAGGGAAAAGGCAGCAAAAAGAAAACAAAGAGCCTTCAGACCAGGGAGCTGCCACCCTTCTCTTGGAAGCTTTGTGTGTCAGCGGTGGAAGCAACAGGTTAATACATCTACCCCCATTGTTCCGTGAGGACAGACATCTGTTATGGACAACTGGTGAAGCACCATGCCTCCCAACGCCAGGAAAAACTCCTGTTACTGTGTCTTCTGCAAGGACGTGGCTGGGACAAGGGCTGCTTGGCAGGTCCATGCTGCACCTTCCCACCCCTGCTTGATCCTTCTAGCTCAGGGGATCGCTGGCCTCCGTGCCAGGCACCCGCACCCACATCCCGGCACCCCTATGTCCTGGCACCCACTGTTGAGCGAAGCATCCTGCTGCTGGGCCACCACAGGCAAGAAGGGAGGGCTGGCCAGTGTGCCCAGATGTTGCCAATAGTGAAACAAATCAAATCAAATGGACTTAATTGCTGCTCCCAGGGTATTGCTCGCTGCTTTGCCTTTGCCTGGAGGCTGCTGTGGGTCTAAGGGCTTTGGAGCGGGACCGGTTTGCTCTCACCTGACCCATGTCCAAGCTGATGTGTGGGGCTGGCTGCCTCGTTGGGAGGCGCGCAGCGGAGCTGGACGGCTGCCTGCAAAGCCCAGTGGGGCTGACGCAGCGGTCGGGTTTCAAACGGTGCTCTGGGTACGTAAAACCCCAGGCAAGTGGCAGCATGTCTCTGAAGGGAACATGACTGCCACAACTGTAATAGTGCGCCTGAGCTTATTGGACTAACTCTAGGATTTAATCTGTCTGTAATCCTCAAGATCAGAGTATTTTTTTAATGACTTTCCCTGAGGATCTTTCCCTTTCTCTGCAACGGGCAGGCTAAGGTCCAAGCAGGTCAGCTGAGCTCTTCCAAGACTTGTCAAGAACCATGTGCCCTGTGTCCCTGCAGCTCTGGCTCCTCTCCTGCCTGGGCCCCACCGGCTGGGCAGATCTGCCAGCTCCTCCCATCCCTTGGGCAGGGAAGGACACTGGGGGCAAAGGGGTGGTGGCACACCAGTCCATGGACATCACCTCTGGACCATCTTTGCTGTCTTTCCATTTTTTTGTTGGAGCTCCAGATGGGTTTATCCTTGGGCCCCTTCTCTTCTCCCTCTATTTCTCTTCCAGTTTTCTCAGCTGCAAGCTTCAGTTCAGCCCGTGCTGGTGACTCACAGACCAACGTCGCCCTCCTGAATCATCGTCCCAGCTTGCCTTTTTGCAATATCCTAGTGGATGTCTGGTCACCACCTCAAGCCCCTTGCATCCAGGCTATGCCTATGTCCTACAAGCTATTTCTGTACAGCAGCTCTGAGCTACCACTTATCCATCACCCCCCAGAGCTACATCTTTCCTCCAGCCTTCCCTGCACCCACCTTTCCTCCTCACCTGACAGATGCAGACTGATGGGCTTGTGGAGAGCTACCATGAAGGTCTTTCTTCGGGTTGTCAACGGCCAGCTCTTCCTTCCAGTAAACCTCCCCATACCTTAGTGCTCATCGGCAGTTCCTTCTTCAGATAGTCCCACCCCAACATAGTCACTTGTTGGTGCCCCAAGGTCCACACGGTGGTGGGTGCTTAAGCCCTTGCTCTCTGGTTGTCTGTAGCTGTCTCTGGTCTTAAGCTGGAAATGCCTTTTTAGGCCGTACATGCTAAGGTCTGGCGTGGGAGGCTCCTCATTTCTGCACAAAAACTAACACATTAAACTGCAGTTTTGATTGCAAATGCAAAAATATCCCTCCTCCGCCCTGAGAGCAAAAGGTTGGTCTGCATGTTTCCCGAGAGGTGAAAGGGGGGTAAAACAGTCCTTATTTTTTTAAATATATATGTGTGTGTGTGTGTGTATATATATCCTGGTGCAATTCAGAGTGCATGAGTGCAGAAGAGAAACCGCTGTGCACCAGTATGGCCGTCCCGACAGCCGCCCCGTTTGCTGTGAGGCTTGGGAAGCTCCGCAGTGGCAGGTCCCTACCCGCGTCTCACCCCCCAACATGAAGAGAGGGGATTTAATCTCTCACTGGCCGGGCTGAGGAGAGACGGGAAATTCAGGGAAGGAATCAGAGGGCAAACCAGCTTCCAAAATACGTTTTGGAAATCTGCAGGAGTTCTACACTCATTTAAGATTATTTTTGTTTTGTGCAGATGGAAGAACCGCTAGGACAGGGTAATTAGCTAATTAGCTAAACTTAATGTCTAAGTCTCTTTTTTTCATCTTTATGCCAACTTTATTTTTAAACTCCCTCCCCTCTAGCCAAAAATCCATCTGTTTCTCAAAATCATCTTATGATTAATCCTGGTCCTCATTGTAATCAAGAACAAAAATCCCCTTCGTTACACTGTGTCCAGAGTTTCTGCTAAAAGGATTTTGGTCAATGTTTTTTCAAATTGCACATTTAAATAAACATGAGTTTTTACTTAAAAAAGCGATTTGGGCAAAAAGTAATCCTATTTAAAATATTTCTGTAGATGTACTGTTTACAAAATCCTTTGTGGAAGGTTCATTCGTGATTTTAAAAAAAACATTCTTGATTTAAACAAGAAGTCTGGAGAGAAAATGGAATTATATTGCAAATGTTTTGTATAAAAATAAGGAGTTACCCTCACCAAATGCTTCCAAATTTAAACAAAGCAAGCTTGACATGCAGCACAAAAATAGGTTTTCGCTCCTGTTTGTTTTGACTTTCATTCTGGTTGATTTATTACCCTTGGCACCCTGCAGCAGTGTCTGAGTAGTCTTTCATTACTCTGCTCTTTTCTTTTGGACACGATGAAACTTTCTGGCTCCTTGCTGTCCTCCCAGCGGTGATGAACGCGGAGCAGGCGCCCAGCTCTTCCCAGCCGCTACCCCCCAGCTCTGCTGCCAACCACCCACTTTCCACGCTGGTGTTTGCTCTCCTCTTGCTTCTGCCGGCAACTCGGGTTGCGCTCTGCGTGCCTGGGAGGATGGGAGACGGCTGCGCAAACCCAGGGGGGAAAATATAATGAAAGGCGATTAATTAAATAAATTAATTGACTCAAAGCCAAACCCATGCCCCAAACCTTTCCTTCTGCTTACACACTAACTATTAAAAAAATTCAGGGGGCTTCTAGCCGCAATGGCCACTGAAGCATGGGGTGGGCGGGCTGGGCAAGCTGTCAGTCATGTGCGGATTTCGTATACGCCCAGCTCCTGTTTTCCACCTTCACTTTGCCCCTCTCGCCAAGGAATTGCAAGCGCAGAGCAACGAGTCCAGGGATTTACTACCCGGTGGTGTTGTCTGGACATACCTAACCCTGTGATTTTTTTAGGCTGGCTTCATGATCATTGCTGTGCCCTGGCTCGCCGGCCGGGAGCCGCTGGAGCCGGCCCCACGGCCGGCGCGGCGGGCCCAACAGGGGGCGGGCCGGGGCAGCCCAAAGCGGGGTGCGGGAGAGGCCCTGGGAATGAGCGCTGGAGGGGGCACGGCTGGGGGTGGCATCACCTACTGTCGGTTATCACGCCCCTGAAAAAAGTGGCAATGCACGCTCCGGCATATTTGTGTGCGCACACTCGTGGTGACCGGACTGGTTCTTCATGAGACCTACCATAGATGCTCCAGCCTGGCAGAGGTACAGGTCATGAAATCCACACCCTTTCCTATTTTTTTCCTTGTGACGGCCTAGTTTTGCCAGTGGCTCAGTACACTCAGTTCTCCCTTTAATGAGGGTGTAATTAGGCAGACCTAGATGGGAAATATTTTTTTTCACTCCACCAAAATACTGAGAACTTGAGCGTTGCCCTGTCCAGCAGTGGCATAAATAGGGGAGGTTACGAAAGCGATTTCATTTGCATTTTTTGCCTTTTTTTTTTTTAATTTTTTGGTGAAAATCCTACCTCAGACACCACAAAATGCCCACTGCTGTGCTGTCCACCTGTGCGTGCCGTGGGAGAGCGTGTGCGAGGCAGAGGCGGACACCGGGGAAGCGGCAGGAAGGAAGAAGCTGCAGCAACCCCCTCATCGTAGATTGAGTCCATGGGGTGCTGAGACGCCGGCAAAGAGAGCGACTAATCCAAAAACCTGGAAACGTGAGCTCAGCAGACCACATAGGTTCAGAAATCATAGATTAAAAAAAAACCCTCCCAGAAGAAAATTCCCCCTGCACATGTTTTCTGGAGGCAGGATGGTGTCTAACATGATTTTCGACTGCTTTGTTTTGGCGATATGAGGTCTCATGTCTACCAGTCAGCAGGTGTATACAGCCAACACTTGAATATGTCAATTACAGGGTATAAATTAAATTAGTATTGTGAAGTTCAAAGGCATGTGTTGGCGATTGCTAGTTGCTGAGTGACCCTGGTGAAGGCCGTGCTTTTGTAGCTTGTGCACTGGACACATGGTGATCCAACCAACATTTTTTCTTGTCCAGGCCAGTGTCACTGAAATTATGTGGGTGCGTGTGACCTTTGAAAAAATTAAAACCCACGCATGAAACCAACAAATTCTTAACTACAAGCTCAACTTCAAGCTTGTAGTAATTCCAGGGAAGCTAACAGCATTATTCATCTATCAGAAGGGATACAGAGAAGGGTAAGAGGGATGATCAAGGGCATGCAAGAGCCAAACACTAAACAGCCTGGGACTTTTCCTCTTGGAAAAGAAATGACTGCAAGGGAGATGAGCTAGAAGTTGTGATATCTTGAAGGTGATGGATGGAGTGACCAGAGGATTATTCACCACACTGTTGAACACAAGTACAAAAGCCACCGGTGAATTTTTTGAGAAGCAGGTTCAAAGCAAACACCAGAAAATGCTTCCTCACCTGACACCCAAGTATGCTGAGCACCCGTCTGCCTCCATGGAAACTTTTGTGTCTCAAGTGCTCAGACAAGTCCTTTTTTTGCTGTTTCCAGAGTGAATAGAAAGAGCTGCTCCATCTGTAACAGGAGGGGTGTTGGGTCGACAAGAACACATCACATAACTGATACTTTAAAATACTTAATCCACCAAAAACTTCATCTTCTCACTGCACCACTGATTAATTTGCTAGCGCAAGAGGAAGTTCAGCAGCTCCTGATACCTTTCACTGTGTCACTTGCCAGTCTGGAGCAATCAGTCAACTGCTTAATAAGCAAAACACTTGAAATCTTTAGTGGTATTTTTCTTTGTTGATATGAAGAGGTGACACACATGTCTAAGCAGCACTGACTTGCGTTGTGCTACTTTATATGAATGCACATAACCACCTGCGACCTGCCAGCCCCTCATTTGTCAATGGGGAGCAATCATTCAGCCACTTAACAGTTGCCGGGAGAAATGCTCTGAAGATTTCGAACTGGAAATTAAAGCACAGCACTTTGGTGAGTGATTGCAATTCCCTGACAAAGCAGCCTAGAGCCTTAAAAAGAGACGTGCATTTTTGTATATATCTGTAAAGAGTTGACAGTTGATTTCTTACTTCCATTTCTAAGCAGGCTGGGTAAATTCTGTAATTAATGGTCATTAGGGATTTAGAAGACAAATGAGTCATTCATTAGCTCGGTGTCCAAACTAATGAGCAATAAATGCTTATGAAAGACATGATTTATTTAGTATTTAGAATCCATGTCATTATGTGATACCTAATGAAGATGCCAAGAAACAAAGCTGACCCATGCCTTGGAGCCTGCTGTATGGGACCATACGGATGCCAAGGTTGGGGAACACCTGGGAAGTCAGCAGCCTTCCCATGACTAACAAGAGTTAACTTAGACAGCCGAGACCAACTTTTCTCCTAGTGTTAGGTGTTTTCCTAGGGGCTGGGCCCAGGAGGATCATTCCTGGCTATTGCAGATCATCTATCTGAGGTCTTCAATACACATATGGCACCGCCATGGGCTGCACATCCTTGTCCCAAAGCTATTTTTGGACTTTCTTTTGATACCGTCCAGACAAACAACCCAACTGCTGCAGGAGAAGAGCCTGGCTGTGCTGCTGTCCCCATTACAATTCAGTTTTTTCTGTGGTCTTTCAAGAAGGCTTTCCATCCACCCAGCCTTTCTTTCCCACAGTTGAGGGCTGGAGATGCAATAGTCCAGAACAAAGCTAATATGCCAAAATGTCAGCAGTAATGAAAAAAGAAAATCACAGAGGAGTGTTAGTTACAGCTGGTCCTGAGAAAAATTTACTCTGCATCCTGTTTAAGCAAGCCTGGAAAGACAAACTGCTGCTTCCCATGGGACGAGGACAGGGAGTTGTCACGCTAGCAGGTGCTTAGTGCAGGTAAAACCAGGATTGCAGAGGGCACTAGCCACCAGCCCAGGCTTATAAAACCTGCTGGTGCAGGGGGAGGGCGGCTCTCTCCCCAGCAGAGCAGCATTTGTGGGAGGAGGACATGGGATGGGTGCTTACTTTGGAAAAGGAGTTCCTGCACTACTTGGTGTCTGTCTGTCCTTACTAACGCAACCTTGTAGAGTCGCTCTCTTGTGGCTTGGGCTCTTCTGGTCCCGTGAATCCCTTCCAGCCCTAACACTCAGCCCCTTTTCTCCTCACTGATGTTGCTGCTGTTTGCGTTGGGCTGCCGGAGGGGGAAAGTGCCTCTCGGGGTAGCCAGGATCAGCTATCTCAGGCAGCTCCTGCAAGCCATTGCTTTCAGGGAGTCATGTGAGGGATCGGTGGCTTTTTGAAGGACAAATAGCTCCTCCAGAAATGTGGTTTCCAGCTGAGCAGTCAGCAGGTCCAGGTCCTTGCAGGGATCCCCACTCGTGGCTCCACACACGGTGAGCTGGGGGGTTGGTCCTGAGCAAGGTGAGCGCTCACGGTGCTCATTTTGGGAGCCACATCAGAGAGGACAGGTTTACAGAGCAGAGACAGTAATCTGTTTTCTCTCTTTCTCTTTACAGGGCAGTTAGTCTCCACACAGACCTCTGACCCTGTCGCCTGGGTATTCATGGTACGTAATTCAATCCCTGCTGCAAGTAGAAAGCAGGCAACACACTCAGTAATGTTTTCTAGGCACAGAATTGTCATGGTTTTTAATCACAGGTGCTTTGTATGTGCTATTTCTGCGTTGGGCTAGAGCTACATTACTAAATGTTTTAGATGGCAAGAATTTCAAAAATTGCGACAAGCAGACATTTGAGGACCAGACAATTCAACTTCTTTTCTTAAAAAGAAAAGATCATCAAACCCCCTGGTGTCTGGTGGGGTAAGAGTCTGTACATCTGCCCCGTGACACTTCCACTGCTTCAACGTTCTGAAAATCTGGCATTTAATTAAGACATTTTTAAAAGATAGATGTCATTGAAATGTGCTGAAGGAGACAATTAAAAAATCTGAAAATTAATTCAAAATAAAAGGATCTCTTCAGATGTGCGATTTTTGGCAGAGGGTCCTCCGGGCCACAACTAATTACTGCAGAGAGCAGAGGCAAGACTGAGGTGAGTTCATTTTGCTCCTAAGCGAGCTCCACCACTTCCCTGCCGAGAGCGGGGAGTCCACCAGCACCTGGTGTGCATCACCAGCGCTGCCCGGAGCTGGGGAAGGAAGCTGGGAAAGCACGTCGCCTCGGCTTTGCAGCACTCACACGCCTGCCAGAGGCCGGGAGCTGTTGCCAGCAGGAACCAGGTAGACATCCGTGTCACCTCCACGAGGCTGTCTGCAGCCCCCAAGCAGAGTCTGGGGGTTCTGGGGCCGGCAAGGAGACATGGCTTCCCACCTTGCCTTGTTTCGGTTGGGCACAGCAAGCATGTGGTGGCTTCTCCAAACCTTGGTGTCTTGAGAGGGATCCTTGAAGAGACCAAAAGTTCTTCTGGCTTGGCCATGTCAAAGCTCAACCCCCAGAGACCTAGAACATTGGACTATAAGTGGTAGAGTAATGCATGTGTGTGACAGAGTGACTTCCCCCTGTGGATATCCTTTAACTGCCCAGAGGAGCTGTGCTGGGTGCTCTGAGCTGGCCCTTCCCACTTCAGAGCCATTGCGTTAATCTTGTCCGTCGTGGTGGAGCAGCACGGATCTCGTCCAGGAACAAACAACTCTGACACTTAAATAAGGTAAGCAATTTGTGGCTTCATGAAACATCAGCACAGCTCTTTTTACACCGTTTAAGAAAGGCATTGTTTCCTTGCATAAGCAGCAGCAGCAAAGGTAGTGTGTTCTCCCTTGCTGTTTTTTGAAGGAGGTTGTAGCCCTTTTTCATGTGTGACCTTCAAGCTCTACAGAAAACTTAGAAATGAAAAGCTCCTGTGAGTAATCCCATTTGTAGTCAATATAGTTGCATTCTGAAGAGGTTTGGTATAAGTCTCTCACCTCAGAATAGCAGGTGATAAACTAAGGGTGGGGTTTTTTGTTTTTAATAAATGGATTATTTGGCATTCAGAAATCCTCCCTTAAGCCCCAGGCTCTGAATTACACTATTGCAAGAAATGTTTTTAATTTAATTGAAAAGTGGTTCTTAAAGACTTGCAGCTCTGGCCATGGTGGGCCCCTTTTGTCACAAAGCCAGTCCTTGGTGATGCTGCCTACCTGTGGGCTTACGTGGGAGTGGGAAACGCGGTGTACAGCGTAGGCTGAATCACCTGTGTCCTTTGCAAATGCTTCTCATTAATTTAGTGATGAATGAGAAAGTGGGGGGAGAAGGGGCATTTTTCTTGTCTTCCTGCTGTCTTAGTCAATTCTCTGTGTAAGAAAATCTCCTTCTTGGCAACTTGTAGAAGTTCATAAAAAATAAGTGACAGAAAAATAAGTTTTTTAGCAGGGGCCGAAGCTGCTCAGTCTTGGCAGGTGTCCTCCAAGGGGACTGGGACTGGGGCTCAACGGGGCGTTTGGCCCCCCGAGCCCCGGCTGAGCGTTCGGACAAGGCGAGGCTACTGAGGGGCTCAGCCTGGAGAATTAAAGAGGGGTCCAGGTCTTTTGGTGATTAAAGAAGCTTTCTGTATTTTCCTTCCAGAGCGTTGATTTCAAACCTTGGCCTCTCTCTGGACAAAAGGGCTAGCTGATCTCTCGCTTTTTCATTTATTTTTTTATACAGGTGGGCGTGAGATAGCTGGGGGAGAACGTGTGAGGGATTGCGAGCAGGTCAGGCCTGCTCATTCTGCAATTTGAGAGTGCAAAAATCATATTTTTCCTGTAGCAAACAGTCATCGCAACTTTATTTTTAACATCTGGACAGACAGAGCAGCTGGGAGTAGGCAAATGAATCCTGGCAGGTGAATGGGTCTTCTTGACGAGTGCAGCCCAGTGCTCCCGTGAAGCTGGGGCTGATTTGGCTGATTTATGAGCCTCGGAGAGCTACAATTTGTCCGTGCGATGAGTATGACTGTACATCCATCCGGAGGAGCGGCTGGCGGCCCCGCGCCCGCGCGGGGGCTGAGGGAGGCTCCCACAGGGACGTGACTCATCAGTCACAGAGTTTCCCAAATCTCTGCAGCCTGATGCGCAGAGCTGCTCTCAAAGGGGTGCAGCAAATTCAGCCTTCCCTCCCTTTTGGGGACACCAGCCTTCAATCACGAGGCAGTAACTTCTTCCCGTTAAACAACAGATCTCAACCATTTTCACCTTTCTCTTTACATGTTATACATCACAGATACTCTTCATCTCTCACCTGAGCGCTAGAAGACGAGCCCTCCCTAGTGCATGGCCATAAGTGTGAGCAAACCCCAGGGCCTTGGCAGATAAGGGGAGTGCTGGGACAGCTCGAGCCATGAAGCAGCTCCCAAAGGCTGAGGCTACCTTCTTTGTGGTCAGCATTTAAGGCTAACCTGCAGAATACTTGGAGGAACAGTTTTAAGGGTGCTTTCTGGGGACTCTGGAGCAAAGAGAGCAAAATGCACTTCTGCAAAGTGGCCCAGAGAGAGATCTCTGTATACTGCGTATTTCTTGGGCCAGGGCTGATTTCAGACTCCTTGAACACTTGATCTAGTTTGGTGGTTAGGAGGTAGGATGATAGGACGTAGGCCAAGACTACATTGGGCTACTGTTTAGTGATGGAAAAGATGTGTTATTTTGATCTATTTTTAAAAACAACCCAACAACCCAATGGATCAAAGAGAAATAAACTCAAAAAATGGTGCCCATCAGCAGTGGCTAGGTCAGCAGGCTCGCTGGCGGGAGCCAGGGCACCCGGTAGTGGTCTTCCACTGATAAGCACCTCTGTGCATCTTCTGTTCGTAGTTAGATTAGGCAAATAAATTATTTTCGTGTCTGTTGAGCAAGCCAAGGGGAGATTTTGCTTCAATCAAATTGAAATGGACATTTTTTCTCTTACAAAAGGAAAAAAAAAAATAGTGATTTGAGTATTTGAAATGTTTTCAGAATGTTTGGTTTGATTAAAATCACATTGCAGTAGGGATTGTTTCACCTGTCCTATAAAAGACAGGCCAACTTTGAAATGAAAAGCATCACTCCGGAGTGCAAAGTCATCCCATTTTGAAATGGGTGGTGAGAACAAAAAATGAACAGACTGATGCTTCAGTGCATTGAAATCTTTTAACAGCTTAAATTTAAACAAACACACACATGCTTTAGTATTTCTATAGTTGAAGGCATAGGCCCCTACGTACAAATGTTTGGAATTGTCAGGACAAAAAAAAAGCTCGTTACCCAAAAATTAATTTTTCCTGAAGCTGCCATTCCTGTCAGCATTTTCCACCCTGCCAGCAAACAAGCAATCGTTCTCCCCTCCAGGCGAGGACAATAAGATGCTTCAAACGTTTTTTATTAAAACTTTGAATCAAAGTAGTTTTCAAAGTAGCAGAGGGTCTTTTATTTATGGAAAATTCAATTCAAGAAGAAAACGCAGTTGTCTGGAGGATGAGAAAAAATATGGCGATTTAGAAAGAGAACTTTTAAGTTTCAGAAGTGGTCACTTTTTAATAAACACCAGTAAAAGAGCCACTGGAAAAAAAAAAAAGCCAAGGAAAGGGCTCTGTTTCAAGGCCTGCCAAGGCAGATACAGCTTCAAGGCTTTGCCTTTGCTTCCTGAACCCTCTTCCCACCTGCTCTGGTTTTTGCAGAAGTTGCTTCCACAGGCTTTGGCCAGCCTGAAGGACAGTTTCTGGAGGAAGATCAAGCTTAGGTGCTCACACCCCCACCGCAGCCCCCGAATCGCCTCTCTGCTTGAAATGGGCTCCCCTGGGAGCTGGGAGGCCCCGGCTGCGGGTGAGTTTCGAGCCTCATGCTGCCTTTTTTTGGAAAGGTTGATGTGAAAGCCAGTTACCCCGCTTACGGTGTGTGTTAACTGCAGGAACCCAGGCTTCCTCCTGCCTCAGACAGGCGAATAGCTGGCTTTAGTTTTGCTTGTACCTAACAGTGTTGCCAAGTTAAATGTGCCGTGGGTGGGCAAGAAGTGATAAAGGCAGCACTTTCGGAGCCTGAATCGCGACCACGCTCCCGTTCCACGAGGAGCACCCTGGCAATAGCGACATTTTCACCCGTGTCACTCGTGTCCAGGGAGAGTAGCAAAGCGTGGGGCAGGTCTTCGCTCTTATTTGGGCTGAAACAGCCCAACTTCTGTCTGTGGGATCGGCGGGGTGCTCGGGGTGCTGAGGGCGTGCGAATGCCCCACGTTGCAACTGCAATGGCAGCAGGAGGATGCTAAAGAAATAGGACGCCTTTCAAAGGAACCAAGGATTTGGGTCTTTACGCTGGGTTTCTCTAACATGCCTGCAGTGAAATTAGGCACGTGGCTCCCAAGGCGAGGAGAGCGTGTCAGAAAGTCCCAGCCTTGCAGGCAGCAGGATTTGGCTGTGCGGGTTCGGAGGCAGTGACAAGGCTCATTAATGTCAGTGGTGCTGGATCAGGGTGTCCTGGGGCACCCTCCCACTGAGGGCAGGAGGACCTGCAGCACTTGCAGTCCTCAGTGGGAGGATCTTCTCCACATCAGGTAGTCAGGCCAGAAGCAGGCTCACGCTTGGCCAAAGTTTTGTCAAAATATTCTTGGTAAGGGGAAAATTTAACTAAAAATAAACTTAAAAATCAGCTACTTAAAACTTGCAGGAGGCAAAAAAGCTGGTCAATATTAATCAATGGGTAGATGTTAATTAATGTCTTGTTTCTCAAACCAAACACCATCAAGCTGGTAAACCACTTTTAACCTCACTTCCAGGTAAATTATGTTTAGTTGCCCTTTTATCCACCGCACTTTGTATACAAATGAGCAGCAGCTCCCAGTGGACTCCACCGAAAGGTTAGCAGCCGCGCACAGCATCCGGGATGAACGTTCGAGATCTTCTCCATACAGACGAATGTTGCCGCAAAGAACGCTTGGGTTTGATTAATTGGGACAAATTTTACTTTGATGGGAGTCTGGAAGGTACAGTGGCAAAAGCGGCTGTTAATCACTGTGCCTGCAGCTCAGTGTTGTGTACTCAGGCGTCGGAACTATTGTTATGACATCAAAATGCATCTCCAGGATGGATGATGCGTAATCCATGTGATGTTTAAAGATACACAGGAGAAAGTGGAAAAGTAACGAGGGGCCAGATCCTCATTTACAATCTTTTCAGGCTGTGGATTGTCAAAATATCTCGGAAGGATTTTGGCAGCTTTGTCACTTCCCCTCCCCTGGTGCTCAGCTCTTATTTAATTATTAATGTGCATGGCTCGGGGTTGTCTCGGCAGGTGGAAGAAAAGTCTCTGTTGAAAGTGATGGGAGTAGACTTGAAAATCTCAGTGGCATGGAAATTGGAGTAGTACCAGAGGATAAAATGTCACGAAAAGCCAGATCCAAAGTCCATCAAAGTCGGTGAAGTATTTCCATCACTTAGCTTCAGCTAAGACCTAATGAAGACCTGATGAAGACCTAATGAGACCTGATGAAAAGAGGAGAGCGGAGAGGGACGGGAGGGATCCCACCCAGCCACTGCTTCTGTGGATCACGCTCCTCACCTAACATTACCCTACTAATTGCAGATTTGGCTGGTTAATGAGGCTTCATGCTTTTCCCCCTGCTCTGGGGCATTCACTGGTCCCTACGCCTGCCTCAGCAGTGACACAGACCCCTTCCCAGGCAGCAGCCCCCAGCCAAAGCCTACCCTGTGCCGGAGCCTCCTCCTGCTGCAGTCATGCCTCTCGGGCTGCGATTTTTAATGACATCCTGATGCTAGCAGGAGCAACAATATATGGATTTACACCGGCCAAAGAGCGTGTCTTCCTTCAGTGAGGGAACGGCAAAAGCTTTTGCCAGCAGAAGATACGTCTGCCTTCAAAAGTGCCAGCAAACTCTTATTAGTGCAGACAAGATCTGGGGTGAGGTTTCCTCCCTGGATGACATTTTTGGCAGTTTTCTGAATATTTTCCCCTTCTGCGATGAACATGGCCTTGGAGATGTTTTGACCATCAGGGTTTTAAACAGAAATCTCTCTCATTGGGATTGAGACACTTTGAAAATCTTCTCATCTGTGAAACATATTTCACTTTAATTTGGGAAGCAAAATTACTGAAGTAATTAAGTTCCCCACTTAGCTTTTCTAAGTAGTTTCTGCATGCTTTCCTTTTTATCTTAGTCCCAGCAGAAATGATGCTGGTTTCCAACAAATGGGCAGAATGAGCTCATTAGATTTGTTTCTGAATTGGGCAATTGATTGTTAGAAAAAGCAGTTTATGCTTCCAAGGATAATAGAGATGCATCTGTGGCATTTAACAGCAGCAGCGGATACATGCATCTCACATGCAGTAATAGTGGCAATCGAGCAGTAACGGAGGAGGAACAGACCCCCGGGGAGATTCCCCAAAATGGTAGATTTATGCCCTATAATTAGTCTTCTCACTTGCTATTTTTTTTTCCCACTGGTATGGCAAGTTAAAAAAAACCTCAGGAGAACACGGCAAAATTTCCTGCTCTTCCCTTAATTTCAAAACAATATCCTCATTGTGTTTACATCTGTCCTCAGTAAAATATATTGCCAGTTTTCCAGTAGTCCCTGCCAGTCTGTTGCTAATGCCCCTTCTTGTGTTTTCCCAATGACAGATGGTCACCATCAACAAAGTTTCTAGAAAGTCACTGGGATGCTCAGAAGTCCTTACTGGCAGTGTGGGTATAGGTACATTAAGATTAAATCGGTGTTAACGTGGAACAGACGAACACCAGGCCAGGTGGGCTGAACTCTTTTTGGCCACTTTTGCCTGAGGTACACAAGGCTGCTTTCCTCACTGTCGGGACTACCTCTAAATTGCTGTGGATTGACTTAAATAACATGCAAACTTGGTGAAATCTTTAACACTCACTTTCCCTAAAAACTGAAATATTTTTGCTTTTCATTGTGGCAAGAAAACAGAGAAATTTGCATTTTGGCTCAGTCTCAAGGTTTGGTTTTGATTTTGTTTCAAAAGGCTCTGAAAAAGAGCCTCTTACTGTTCCAGTTCTTATACCTGCAGTGCCAAGACTTGGTGTGAGCTTTCTTTTTTTCCCCTCAAATTTGACTCCATTGTAGTACCATTACTTCTGAAACCCAGAGCCTAATTTCAGATCCCCGACTCTCTGAAAATGTCCCTTTGGTGTCCTAATAATAGACAATGTTGATGGTCTATTGGAGGTTCTTTGTATTTCTACTCTTTCCTATGGAGTCAGTTTGGAGTTTCTTTTCCTCTGTCCGTTTTTGGAAGTTGAATGTTCCCCTCATCTTTGAACTTCTCCACTTTTCCATCCAGGTACTGGTCATATCACCTGCCAGGTAACTCTCACAGCTACCCTCAAAAGGACAGACAGGGTGCTTCAGCCCAAATATTTACATACTTGACTTATCCCAGTCTACCTGAAATGCTGCTGCCAGGACAAACACTCTCCTGCTGCATCAAATGTCCTGCACACAAAGAAATAAAAGCTTTTGAGCTCCTTTCAGCTATATACTTAATCTGTGGTTTTAATGGGGAAGAACTTGCATTCTTTGATTTACAGCCATTTTCCCCTTGAAAGCTACCAATAGGCTGCAATTACTTGGGTGCTCATCTCTCAGACTGCTAGATTTTAGTGAGAATTGTAGCACTCAAGCTTACTGAAAATGACTCGATAAGGGATTTTACTTGTTCATCTCATTCAGGAGAAATAACTGTGGGTGTAAACCATTTTGACCTCACCAGAGCTGAGTTTATTTACACCAGCTGAGGACCTGCCTGAGCCTAGGCAAACCTGACATTGATCTCTTCCTTTCTCAGCTGTGATTAAAATATTTTCTGTCTTAAGCAAC
Organism: Phaethon lepturus; assembly: GCF_000687285.1. Taxonomy (NCBI): domain Eukaryota; kingdom Metazoa; phylum Chordata; class Aves; order Phaethontiformes; family Phaethontidae; genus Phaethon; species Phaethon lepturus. Next base: position 23,688 of record NW_010521940.1, read on the forward strand.
CTAAAAGGCCTGCTCTCAAGTCCATACCTTAATGTGTCAGTTGGGGTTAACTTAGCATTAGCCTTTTGTTATGAAAGACAGACAAGGTGTTTTTTTTAAACTCAGCAAGACTTTCGCTGATTAGTAGTATCAATGTTTTCAAATACTGCCAGCTACCATGATCTCAGTTGAAAGAGATTGAATATTTGGAAACTAAAGGTCAGAAATGTCAATAGAACAATACATACAGCTCTGAAAACAAAGATTAAGAGTTAAAGCCTTAGAAACAGTACATGAGTTTGCCTCCTTAATGTGAAAATGATGGCTATCATCTGGTTTATAAATTTGTATCATATGAACATCTTGGAACAGTTTACAGCTAAAGAGCAGAAGATGTACAAATGAATAGGAGGAAAAAAAACCTAAAGATAGGGGAAAGGATCCACAAATACTTTGTGAGATAGGCTTAGCTGTGGTACTTCATGTTAGGCTGGGGAATAAGCCCTCCTTCACTGGAGTAGGAGTTTCTCCTGTCCAAATGTGTCTCTTTAAAGAAGCTTGGATGAAAACTCTATGCAAATCTCTTATGCTTATGCTTTGGCAAAACTTGAGTAGTTTTCTAACTTTGCATCCCTGCTACCATGTTCTGGGTCAGAACCCATTTCATCACGAGGAGTGCTGATACAAAGTGAAGGACCGGGATCCTTGAATGCTGGATGGCACAGAGCCGAAGGATGGCTTGGGACTGCATCCATTGTAATGGGGTGAACAGTTAAACGGCAATAATCAGGGTTAAACTGCAGAATTATCAGGGTGGGAGAAAGCTGGAACTAGAGACATTGATGAAGTGCTGTTCATGGCAGTTTTATAATGCCTTTGCGCCATGAGACTGAAAATCACTGCGCTTTCTAATAATCGGTGCAGCTCAATTTAAAATGCCTTGTTTAAATAACCATTTTGGGACAGTCCCTACTGTTTTCTGCATTAGAAAGCTGGTGGGTGAGTCTACTTCTGGGCTTGCGGGTGAGTCACGTGTGCTGCCCAGCAGCCTGAGAGGAAGGCAAGAGACCCAACTCCCAGGTTTGCACGCACCGAGTCCCTCCTCAGATGCCTGGGCAACCAGCAAAAACATGCCCCAGGTTGTGAATCCTGACTCCCAAAGCATTCCACGTCCCATTAGTTAACCCATCTGCCTTGAAGCTTTCTCAGTCCTGAGTTACGTCCTCTCTGCTCTCAGTAGTACCACTCGCTTTCCAGATGATGACGTTATTTCTTGCACCTTTTATTCACTCCGATCTCACCATGAATCCTCTCCCTCTGTATTTAAGGAGCAGCTGATTGGGGAGTTCAGCTCTGATTTCAGATGGAGCAGGTGGGGAAATGGGGACTGGGTGGGCTTTTTCATGAGACCTACACTGGGAATCCGTGCCCACCAAAGAGCAAAGACTGGCTGGGAAAAGGAGGTGGTGAGGGATTTATGTCACCCAGACTCCAGAAAGTCCCTTGGCAACGTCCAGCCCTGGCTGCTGCTTCTGTGCTATCAGTGGCTGGTAAAGCTGATGGGAGCTGTGCTGAGTGATGGACAGGAGGCACATGGCCCTGAGTGGTCTCTGTTTGCAAGGGGAGGTAAGGAACTGGAATGGAATTTCTTTTACGGGTGAAATAACTGCTGAGAGGGACTCAAAGGAGCAGAAGAGTCTGGCTCTGGAAGGCACTGAGCCTCTGACTCATTGCTGGGATAAAATCCAGAAAGACCCTCTAAGGGAAGCTCCAAATTTTGCAATGTAAATGTCAGGGAAGGAACCAGCCAGTTGAGTATAACCAGAAGTGCTAAATGAGTTCCTCGAAGAAGACAAACCATCCTGGCATTGCCTCCCTTCTGCAGGTGCATGGGGAAAATGTGCACCTCACGTCAGCCGAGATACAGCTCACTCTCTCCCTCGCTCGATGGTCTCGTGTGTTGCCAGCTTCAGAGCTCAGCCCATGTGTCCTGCAGAGAGACTGCATAAGACAATGTTCCTTTAAAGGTTTCTTTTAATTTTTTTTCCCTTCCCCTGGTGTTGCGGGAGGTGAGGGTCATTGCACACCCCAGCTCTGGTTTAGGAGCAAAGGAAGGTTGTTCCGGGACTTCTGACCATGCTGGAGCTCCTTGGGATCTTGGAAGGGCAAGTAGGGATTGCAGAAGGTGCTCTGAAGTCCGTGTCTGTAAGAACAGCAATCCTGGGTGTAGCAGAGATCCAGTCTGGATTAGTAAAACTGTAATCCTCATTTTATTATCTAGCTTGCATAAAACACGCACCAACATGATGTGCACGGGTCCCTCCTACAGACATTTCTCTTTCTTCCACTTATCTCAGGTTTCTAGGACTGGGTGAAATTCAACATAGAAACTGTGTCTTTTCATTCCAGCCAGAAGATGCCTCCCTTAGCAGAACAACCACAAAATATCTCCATGAGGAACATGGTTACGAATTTGAAGAACTTTTTTCTAAAAAAAACACCCTTTATGCTGCTTTCCCATTACATGCATAGAACTAGTTGGAAAAGCTCATCCTGCTGGGATTTTCACCTGGACTTCCTGGGATAAAGAAAACATAGCCCAAAGACATGCTTACCTACTCTAGTGAGCATGGAGGATGCTAAAATCCACCTTACCCCTTACTTCTATAGTGTCATCCATCTCTAGATGAGGCAACTTTGTGAATCTCTCAAGGAATGTTTGTACTAGAGCCTTTTCTTTTGCACAACAGCTTGTCTGAATTGTCATGAGTCCTTTATAGAGTGTGAGTTTCTATCTTCTGATGTACCATGCAAAGGATGTCTTTTGGTCTGTATGCCAAGCTTTGCTGTAAAAGGAAAGGGCTTATCCTTCCCACTACTCCTATGGGCTTTTCTTACTGTTTGACTGTCCAGGACCAACCACGTGCTGACATGCAGAAAGGGACACCACAAAAGTGCACATGATGGCAATTGCATATCCCAAACTACTCTAAAATATTTCAGAGGCTAGAGACCTGCAGTACCTGGACATGTTCCTCTCATTGCTGCCCTGGGTGAGCCTCAGCAGCTCATTGCATGAACCTTTCAGTCACTGTCAGTGTGTGCGAGGCCATTGCTAGTGGAAACCTACGCCCAAACCCATACACAGAAATCACATCACCATTTGACAAGGGCTCCACTCCACAGAAATGTTTTTTGTAAGTGTGTTATAGAAGATACTGGAGAAGAAGGGTGGAGAGGTACTTGTAAAACGACTTAACCACTGAAGTGCATCTAATATATTATTATAACAGCTTTTATGGGAGATAAGCAGCATTTGAAAGAGCTGGGCAAAACAAAAGTTAACCAAAAAGGGCTGAACTCATAGCAGGAGCACATTTGTCTAGCTCCCCAGCTATCAACAGCGTGATGTTGATTTATACCAGCTGCAGATGTGACCCAGGTCACAACTCCCTGCTTTACCTCCCATGCTGGGTGATGCTTGAAGGCCTTTTACTGAAGTCTCATCACACAGGAACCCCTCACCAAGTGTGGCCCCACATGTTTACCGAAGACTATACATTTTATCCTCCCATCCTCAGTGCGTTGTGTCTGCCCCACGAGGTCACAGCATGTCGCACCGAGCAGGTCACAACTGACACGCTGGCCTGTAACTGGAAATGGCACCGCGCATCTGGGAGCAACAAAAGGAAAATGTTGAAAAGTGACTTTTTTCCCCACATTTCCTAGTCCAAGAGGTGGAAAGTCAGAGTGCCCCCGAGCACTGTGGTCACAGCAGCCCTTGGAAAAGAGGGGTGCTTCTCTCCCATCTTCTGTCTTCTCCATGCCAGCCTTGCACTGGGGAACACAAAAAAGCATCTAAAGCAAATAAACAGGGAATAGGGGACTTCCCCATGCTTAATCTTGCAATTTTGGAGTACAAACACAGGAGAAGCGAAGGGCATTCTTCCTCTGCCTATCTATCCCTTAACTGCAGCCAGGTCCGTTCACAGCGTTGTGCAGCTCTTCCAGGCTGATTGAAATAACTAGATTCTCAGAGACAGCGTATTTCCCTTCCCTCCAGCATTGCTGTAGGAGTCTGTCCCTGCTTGTTACTCTAGAAATTTTATAGCCCTGTGTGGTGGGTTGACCCTGACTGGACCCCAG